>NW_025533652.1:310000-377500 GCF_020615455.1 Coregonus clupeaformis
CGGACCAAAGCGCAGCGTGAAATGCGTACATCTTTTAATGAGTACTATAATTTATACAACAAAAACAACAAAACGATACGTGAAGTCAAAAGGTTCACCAACACAAACCTATACAGAACAAGATCCCACAACTAACTGGTGAAAACAGGCTGCCTAAGTATGGTTCCCAATCAGAGACAACGAGCCACAGCTGCCTCTGATTGGGAACCAACCGGCCAACATAGAAATACACGATCTAGAATACCCAACATAGAAAATACAACATAGAAGCTACACACCCTGGCTCAAGATTTCAGAGTCCCCAGAGCAGGGAGTGACACACACACATACACTGGACACACACACACTGGACACACGCACAACACACACTGGACACACACACACACACATTGGACACATACACAAAAAGGACACACACTGGACACACACACACACTGGACACACACGCACTCTGGACACACGATCACACACACTGGACACAAACACACTGGACACACACACACATTGGCCCCACACACACACTCACACTGTACACACACACACACACACACTGGACAAACACACACACAAAAAGGACACATACACAAAAAGGACACACACAGGACACAAACACTGGACACACACACACACACACACACACACACACACTTGGACAAAGTTATATGCTGACTGTGTGTGTGTGTGAGAGTTCAGGTGTATCCCTCAATGACTGTCTGTTCTTCTGCTTACCGCTACAGTGTGGAACATGGTGGAGAGAACACAATGAAACCTGGACTTAGAAAATGTGAGTGTTGACTGCTGTGAAGAATATGACTAAGAATAAGTCTTAATTCAAGTGAAGTCAAAGTCATAGACCACCATCATTACTTACTTGGTCATATTAAATATCAGCTGTAGTTCTACAGAAGCACAAATCAGGGACACCAAAGTTTACAAAGAGTTGCTTTGACAATGTGTGTGTCTGTGTTTGTGTGTGTGGCGTGTTCGTGTTACGTTAGAAATGTGTGTGTGTGTGTGTGTGTATCCAGTGTGTGTGTATGTGTGTATTCAGGATGTGTGTGTGTGTGTGTGTGTTCAGGATGTGTGTGTGTGTGTGTGTGTTCAGGATGTGTGTGTGTTTTTGTGTTTGTTCAGGTTGTGTGTGTGTGTGTGTGTGTGTGTGTGTGTGTGTGTGTGTGTATGTGTTCAGGATGTGTGTGTGTGTTCAGTTTGTCTGTGCATGTGTGTGTGTGTAATTAATGGGAATAAGTGTGTTTTATATTACCATACAGTATAACATATGATCATTCAACAAGTCTCAAGTTACCTTAACTTCTCCTTTTGATACCTAGAAACATCTACATTAAATGAATTTGTGAAAAGTGAGTTAACATTCTAATGTGAATGATGATGATTTCTATATTGTGTCTGGTTTCATCCATCAGATGTCTGTGATCTCACACTGGACCTAAACACAGTAAACAGATTCCTCTCTCTGTCTGAGGAGAACAGAAAGGTGACATGGGCAAGTAGCTTAGTGGTTAAGAGCGTTGTGCCAGTAACCGAAAGGTCGCTGGTTCTAATCCCCGAGCCAACTAGGTGAAAAATCTGTCTGTGCCCTTAAGCAAGGCACTTAACCCTAATTGCTCCTGTAAGTCGCTTTGGATAAAAGCGTCTGCTAAATGGCTTAAAAATAAAAAATAAAAAAATGGAGGAGAGTGGAGCAGCCGTATCCTGATCACCCAGAGAGATTTGAGGACTGGGAACAGGTGCTGTGTAGAGAGGGTCTGACTGGGCGCTGTTACTGGGAGGTAGAGTGGAGTGGGAGAGGGGCTGGTATAGGAGTGACATATAAAGGAATCAGCAGGAGAGGAGGGGGTGAGGACTGTTGGCTTGGATATAATGACAAGTCCTGGAGTCTGGACTGCTCTGACAACAGTTACTCTGCCTGTCACAATAATAAGTCCACTACCATAGACGTCCCCTCCTCCAGCTCCCACAGAGTAGGAGTGTATCTGGACTGGCCAGCCGGCACTCTGTCCTTCTACAGAGTCTCCTCTGACAAACTGACCCACCTGAACACATTCTACACAACATTCACTGAGCCCCTCTATCCAGGGTTTAGGGTGTGGTATGATGGCGCCTCAGTGTCCCTGTAAATAATAACCATGGTAACACTGACACACAACACACTGGACACACTGGACACAAACACACACAATGGACACACACACACACACACACACACTGGACACACACACACACTGGACACACACACACACTGGACACACACACACACTGGACACACACACACACACACACTAGACACACACACACACATACACTAGATTCACACACACACACTGACACACTGGACTCACACACTGGACACACACACACACTGGACACACACACACTGGACACACACAAACACTGGACACACACACACACACACACTGGACACACACACACACATACTGAACACACACACACACTGGACACACACACACACACACACACACTGGACGCACACACACTAGATTCACACACACACACTCACACACACTGAACACACATACACACACACTGACACACTGGACACACACACTGGACACACACACACACTGGACACACACACACACTGGACACACACAAACACTGGACACACACACACACTGGACACACACACACACACACTGGACACACACACACACACACACATACTGAACATACACACACACACTGGACACACACACAGACACACACTGGACACACAAACACACTTGATACACACACACTGTACACACACACACACACACACACACGACACACACACACACACACACACACACACACACACTGAACAAACACACTGAACACACACACACCGGACAAACACACACTGGACACACACACACACACACACACACACACACACACACACACACACAGGACACACACACACACTGATCACACACACACACTGGACACACACTGGACAAACACACCCACACACTGGACACACACACACAATGGACACACACACACTCTGGACACACACACACACACACACACTGAACACACACACACTGGACACACACACACTGGACACACACACACACACACAGAGGAAACACACACACTGGACACACATACTGGACACACACACTGGACACACACACACACACACACACACACCCACACAGGACACACACACACACACAGGACACACACTCATACACACTGGACACACACACATACACACTGGAAACACACACACATAACACACATACACACACACACAGGACACACACACACACTGGACACACACACACACTGGACACACACACTCACACAAACTGGACACACACACACACACCTGACACACACACACACACACACACACAGGACACACACACAGGATACACACACACACTGTACACACACACTCACACACACTGGACACACACACACACACACACCTGACACACACACACACAGGACACACACACACACAGGACACACACACACATTGGACACACACACACACACACACCTGACACCCACACACAGGACACACACACAGGACACACACACACACTGGACACACACACACGCACACTGGACACACACACTCACACACACTGGACACACACAAACACACACACACACACTGGACACACACATTGGACACAAACACATACGCTGGACACACACACACTGGACACACACACACACACACTCACACTGGACCCACACACACACACACACACACACACACACACACACACACACACACTGGACACACACACACACACACACTGGACACACACACACACACACTGGACACACACACACACTGGACACACACACACACACACACACTGGACACACACACACTGGACACATTTCCATGTGTTGGAGTTTGATGAAAGGAAATCCCATATAGCCTACTGGACAGGACTTTGCTATGGCATCTTCTGTTTGGGTGTCTCAGGTCAGGTCTGAGCCATGATCAGAATGTGTCTCTGTGTCTATTTCCAGCCCTGCCATTTCTACCTGTCCTGATCTAGTGTTTCACCCCTGACCTCCTCACACCGTCTCACTGTCCATGTCTGCTTTTAGCTCCCACCTCTACTTCACTGTGTTATAATGGACCTTATGCTTGTTATGTCACCTCTGTAACCAGTTATCAAACATACTGACCTTTCTGACTTTTCTGACCCTATCCCATTGCCCTACCTTCTACAACTGAACATTTAAATTCCTCTATGAGTTTTGTTTAGTGTCCATTTACTTATGTATGTATTTGTTGTATATTGGGGTTGTGCTGCAGAGCATCATGGGGTTTGTATGTGTTGAGATGATCACATTCCAGATAAATGGTTGAACTGATTCCTGTCTCCCGTCTCATCATTATTGAATTGTTATACAGACGTGGTTATGAAACCAACAAGACATAACAAAAGATTGGTGATGAGTAAGTCTGAATCTACAGGAACTATTCTGTCTGGAAGAAGTGGGTTTTTACAACTGTTTAAAACTGTTATTTTCTGTGGTACAGTCTAGGCTAATGTTAGCACAGTGTATTGCTAGCAGAGGCGAGTGCATAGTCGAGCTAGCTAAGAAAGAGTGTTAACCAGTGATGTAAAGTACTTAAGTAAAAATACTTTAAAGTACTACTTAAGTAGTTTTTTGGGGGTATCTGTACTTGACTTTACTATTTATATTTTTAACTACTTTTACTTTTACTTCACTACATTCCTAAAGAAAATAATGTACTTTTTACTCCATACATTTTCCCTGACACCCAAAAGTACTTTGAATGCTTAGCAGGACAGAAAATGGTCCAATTCACGCACTTATCAAGAGAACATCCCTACTGCCTCTGATCTGGGGGACTCACTAAACACACATGCTTTGTTTGTAAATTGTCTGAGTGTTGGAGTGTGCCTCTGGCTGAACGTACATTTTAAAAACAAGAAAATCGTCTGGTTTGCTTTATGTAAGGAATTTGAAATGATTTATACTTGTACTTTTACTTTTGATACTTTAGTATATTTTAGCAATTCCATTTACTTTTGATACTTAAGTATATTTAAAACCAAATACTTTTACACTTTTACTCAAGTAGTATTTTACTGGGTGACTTTCACTTTTAGTTGAGTCATTTTCTATTAATTTATCTTTACTTTTACACCTAGAAAACATAGTTTAATGAACATATTAACCTCTCTTCTGTGTGATCTATGTAATCAATGTAAGGTTCTGTATTTATTTTTCTCAGTTCACCTTGTGTTCTTGAACGTAGCCCTGTTTCTTTGTGTTCTTGAACGTAGCCCTGTTTCTTTGTGTTCTTGAACGTAGCCCTATTTCTTTGTGTTCTTGAACGTAGCCCTGTTTCTTTGTGTTCTTGAACGTAGCCCTGTCTTCCATGTTTGTTCATTGATTCCTGTGTCAGTTACTCAGCTGGTCTCATCAGCTCCTTATTTAGTTCAGTTCTTTCTGTTTGTGCCTTGTGAGGTATTGTTCGTTTTGACTCTACTAAGCCTTTTCCTAGCTCGTTTTGTGACAACCAGTTTTAGCCTTCAGTCCTAGTTTTGTTTCACCTGCCTGTTTGCCTACCTGTGTATGACCATTGCCTGCCTGTGACCACGATTCCTGTTTTCTTTAAAGGCGTAATAAACACCTGCTGCGCTCTGCGCGTGAATCTACACCTTTTACTCCCTGAGTATTCATTACAGTACCCTAATGTTAAGTGTCATAAATGTATAGTTATTAGGATCATCTTTAAAGATAATAAGAAAGAGGAAAAAGATAGAAACTAAATGAAATGATGAAAGTATAAAATAGTAACCATCTGGTGAGCTAATACCCTGACCCTACCACAAACCCACCAACCCCCTCCCCAACTGAGGGAGTTAATAAACCATACCCTTAGACGCTAGTCTTTAAGCTAGATGTACCTGCTATGCATAGCATCACACCCAAAGAGGTTCATTCTAAATTATATGTATATGGCATTAGAAGTGCATTGACTGTTCCCTGTAACATGAATAAATTGTTAGTCAAGTCACAAAATACAATTTGAATCAAAGCGACAAACATCGGCAACAATAATGACTGGACTATTTATCCCCACTTGAGCATGTCTCAACAACAACAACAACAACAACAACAACAGAGGATGTGTTCATAGTCACCAACAGCGCCTACCCGCACACACAAATGTCAACCAATCGGCATTCAAATATAAAATAGAGTTAGTTAAACAATCACCATCCTCCCAACCCCCCATTATATATATTTATATACACATGTACACCCACACACAACTGTCCAGCTATCAGCTAGCTGGCAATTAGGTGTCCAGCCAGTGAGTAGCTTCTCCCTGCCTCGGTATCACTAACGCTAGCATACATCTCTAACAATAAACAAGCCAGCAAACGTAATAGTAGCTAAAAATTCCCTGAAGTAATATGAACTACATAGTTAGGCTTGAAACCCAGTCAAAAGCCACATCACTATTTAACCAAACCCCACTGGACCTCTATGGGAAAAATAAAAGTATCCAGAAAGAAAATGTAACTACCTGGCATAGTGTGGCTGTAGCTATAGTAACACCCTGGTAAACTTAGCGAGCTGGCTAAATAGCGCAGGCAACATTAGCTATGATCCAACTTTACCTGGCCTGTCATTATGGCGCTAGCCATCTAGCCAGCCAGCCAGCCGATCCTATGAGTCATTTGGTTGTATCCTCATGTTCTAACAGTTCACTATCCACTGTATCCAAGTTCAAAAGACAGTTCCTCCTGATGTAGTAGACGGGAACAAGTCAGGGAGTTCTTTCCTCATGTATGTTTCAGCCGTCTTCACAGAGTCAAATGTGCGCTCACCATTCTTGGTTTACGTCCACAAAGTCGTCGGGTAGCAACAGGCCGTATGCCGAGCCAGCCTGCCGCAGAAGCCTCTTCAGTGGGGAGAAAGCCATCCTCCTCTTGTGTAGTATGGGAGAAAGATCCGGAAAGATCCTGATTCTGGCATCTCCGTACTTGAGCTCTCCCTTTGCTCGGGCAGCAGAGAGGATGCGGACAGTGTCCTGGTACTGTAGAAATGTAATGACAAATGCCCTGGGTGCAACCTGGCCAGGCAGCCGCCTCCATAGGGTGCGATGGGCCCTCTCCGTTTCCAGTGGGTGTGCGGAAGGGGGTAGATCCAGAATTTTGGGAATCCATTCCTGTAGAAAGGAGATGGCGTCTCGAGTTTAGAGATGGCGTCTTCCAACTTCTAGTGCTTTTGAGCCACTTCCTCGCGGACGTCCAGGATGGCAGCCTGTTGGTCAGCATGGTCTTTTTGTAACTTTGTCACTCGTTCCCTTTGTGACTTTCTGGTCTTCGTGGAGTTTATCGACCAGCACATCATTTTTGCTGAGGCGTTCAGAAAGTGTCTTTTGGATTTTAGTTATACCCTTGTCCATCACCATTCTGAACCATGCTGGTGCTTCTTCTGAGTTAGCATCCGCAGAGGCCGAAGAAGGGCTGTGAGACACTAGCGGTTCTGGGGGCAGTGCCCCTGTGACAACAAACTTGGACCCCCTTGTGGCCCCTCTAAATGCGGAGTCTGAAATAATTATCACAGAATTCATTTTTACGATCCTGTTTTATTTTATAGATTTTTTTACATCCGTTATTAGACAGTGGCAAAGCGGAACACTAAAGTAACGCAACACATTTTCTAGTGGGACTCCTTTAGGCGGAACACAACAGTATCATACCACATGGATCTGAAAGTTTTTTTCTATTCAGAAGTTGAAAGAAATTCGGCGCGAATAATATCGTTCAAGCAAGAAGAAGGAAATAAAGAGAGGTGAGCAACATGTTTCATATGTTGTATTTGTAACATCGTTAACTATTAAATGCATTACAGAAGTGGAACGTTAGATCAGCTAATGTTAACCTGTCCGTTTGTTACTTTCTTTGTGAATTAATTAACGAATTGGCTTGAATCCTGGGCTATGTATTCGTTTGCATTGTTTTTGGTTTAGTTGTGTAGCTAATTCTAACAGTCAGGCATCGAAAATGTATGGCAATATGAAAAAGGATATAATCTTTGATCAAAAACGCATGTTGCTGAGTGCTTTTACTTAAACCACACTCAAAAAACGCATTGTAACGTTAAAAGGTTAGACATGAAAGCTAGCTACCTAGCGAGTCAGTTATTTTTCAGTAAATGAATGAATAAGCTTGGTCCCCATTGCTTTTGCTCTATAGTTGTCACCAACACGAAGAGAAAAAAGGACTTCATGTTTCTTCCAAAGAAAAGACAAGGCAGAAAGTCAGACAGAGCCAGAGGGTTCAGGTGTGGAGAGAGCAAGAGAGAGCAGAGAGAGACAGCAGGAAGACCATTGGAGAGACTGAGAGTGATGTCAGCCAATCCTGGGAGGAGCCACCGGTGCAGCCAGTGATGAACATGGACCCAAGAACTCTGATGGGGGACAGGAGGAGGAGCTTCAAGGCAGCCTGGTACCACATCCACCCCTGGCTTCAATATTCAAACAAATCAGACTCTGTGTTTTGTTACGCCTGTCTCAGAGTCTGGATTGGATTCAAAATTGGGTTTTAACAACTGGAAGAAGGCAACTTACAAAGAGGGGGGATTTGCAATTCATGCAAGGGCTGAGCGCCACAAACAAGCAATGATTACATGGAGAGTCTATCAGAAAGCTGTAAAAAGTAATGCAACACTGGTAAATGCCAACTTTGAATGACTCTGATGACCTATGGAATGAAGTGTTGAACACAGCTGAGCAATGTGATACTGCAATACAGCCCCCTGCAAAACCACCAAAAAAGCTAAGCTCTCAATTTAATGGAGACTGTCTACTCAGTACAGTAGGTCAGAGGTCAGATCCAGAAATAGATTAAAGACAGTTGTCGTACAACCTTTTTCTACCCTGTCTTAGATCAGATGCTCAATGAGCTTAACAGACGATTCTCTAGCAGAAACTGTGACATAATGAATGGCATCCAAACTCTAAACCCCAAAAGTGATGCATTTCTCAAAGAGAAGTCCCTGTTTCCATTTGCTAGAATGTATGAATCAAATATTGAGGACTTGGGGCATGAACTACATCAGTTCAGAAGAATTTGACAAAGGAAAATCCAGAGTGGCATGCAGAGACCCTCCAGTGTAGTAGAGATAGCATTATTCATTCAGCCTTATGAAGACGTTTTCTTTCAGCTCTTTAAACTGTGCAGAATATCTGTTTCAATCCCTGTTAGTGCCGCTTCTTGTGGACAGAGTTTTTCTGCTCTAAAGCTGGTGAAAATGTATCTTAGGTCCACAATGTCAGATGAGAGGTTAAGCAATTTAGGTGTATTAAATATTGAGTCAAGGAGGGCAAAGGCCTTCAATCTAGATGAATTATTTTTGCAAGAAACCATAAAAACCCTAGAATACAGTTGATGTAACTGATAGTGAATATGTAATGCAAATGTCAAAATGTAAATGCAAATAATAAATAGTTGAATGATTATAAACATGGTCATTTGTCCATTGATGTCTGCAATGCAGTGAAGAAAACAACATGACAACAATAATGTGTGATGTAACTGGCCCCTCTAACAGTACAACTGGCCCCAGCCTGGCCCCTCCCACTGGGAATGTTCTAGAACCACCACTGCTGCTACGGCTACATTGGCCCAGTTATTGTTGAATAATAATGAAGCTAGGTCAATTCAATTCAAATAATATAGCTAGTAACTTCAAAATACTTACAGCTGAAATACACTGCCGTTTTCTTTGTGAACATGGTGAGATGGAGGAAGCAGCATCCACATGTAGAGTTGTGGGGGGGAGGGGACAAGTTTCCCAAATAGACACTGGCTTTGGATCAGGTTTAAATTCTCCCCACTAATGATCCTTGTTAGGTTTGGGGGAGGGGAAGATGATCCTAGATCTGTATCTAGGGTTAACTTCACCCCAGCAAAGAGAGATGGGGGAAGAGGAGGAGAGAGAGCGTTGCTCTCAGGATTGACAGATCATGTACAAAATCTACCAGTAGGAAATTGGTGTCAGAATATAATATCTGACCTTTAGCAGTTCTAATGTCTTCATTTGCTCCATTTCATTAGTCTTGTTGATTGATTGCTGATATCTAGTTTCACAGGTCAGATGGTGTTGATGAAGAGCACCCATCCGTTTTAGTACTGCATTAATAGTAATGCATTCATAGACATATAGTTGATACTGGTGGTCCTACCCATCCTCCACTTCACTCCATTAACCCTACACTTGCTGCTCACATGGTGGTTTGTCTCAATGTATCTGACTTTAGGTCAGTTTTTAAGGTTCAGAAGGTAAAGATTGTGTTCGGCTGTGTCAGGAGCACTAGTGGTAGTGCTGCCGCTCCCAGATCACACATTGCCCTTATTCATGTCACTAATGTAGCGACGAAGCAGTGAAATGGTGCCTTGGGAGAGGTGTGCACATTTCATGGGCGGGATCTGTACCCAGGTGTCCCATGGGAAAAAACAGTGTCTTGACCATTAGACCAATAGGTAATGAATGCCCTCTTGAGCTGAGGGTGACACTGATTTTGAAGTTGAAGGCAGGACTACCTCATTACCAGATCATGAGACAGACTCATGTTTTCTCCACACATGGGATAGTGTAAAAGGAACTTTGCCTAGGAAGCCCATGCTAGAAGTGTTAGGAGGTGGAAGTTAGAGAATTAGTCCAGTAACTGAAAGGTCACTGGTTTGAGTCCTGAGCCAGACAACAAAACGTGGGATTTGATCTGAACTGGCAGATCTGTGACCAACCCCTTCAGAAAGACAAATTCCCTTTGTTCCCTGTAACATGGACTAATAAAGTTGTACTGTACTGTGCTGTGCTGCACTTTATTGAACAGAACCTGAGAGTCCAGCATGTCAGGGGATGGGGTGGGGGGTGGGGGTGAGAGCAGCAGTGGGGGATGGGTAGCTAGTCCTTGATTGGCTGTAGACCTGGGAGCCACAACTGCCAAGAGAAATTCAATCTACCCTTTTTATCAGCCAAGCCAACATAATGTTTTACACACCCTTTTTGTGGAATGTTAATGTTTAAATTTAAAATCAACACTGAGCTTTTTCATGTTATAATCTGTTATTTATCAAATCTGATAGTAAGATATTGAAACCATATACAATATGCACTAGAAATGGTTGTAATGAAAACCTGAGACACTCCTATAGACCTATGGAATTATGAGGGGGAAAATTATGTATTTCTGAAAGATATCAAGTAATTTAGGATTTGAAGTCAATTCTTGCGTGGGAAACTGCAGTCTGGTTTGTTTGTCTGAGTGAACAGAGCAGTTGGGGGAAGGGAATACACATACAATGTTTCAATCTCCAACTGTCTTGTTTCACAGACTCCTGTGAGAGAGAATATAGTAGACGGGTTGCTGTCAAAAAGTGATTGGTGAGTTTTCCTGTGTCCTGTGTTTATGACCTTTTAAGGACATCCTGTCCGGACGTTCTCTTCACTATTTAGGGTGTGCTTATGTAACTTGATAATGCAGCTGTTTCTTTGAAGTAAAGCACATTGATGGGGAATATATGATCTATTATGCTGTGAGAGAAAGAGCACATATTTACCTGATTTGTTTAATATTAATAGTTAACAATGAATATGCTTAACAATAGCAGAGACATTTGTTAACTACCAATGCTGTGCTTTTGGTAAGGATGGTTCCCTCTAGCTCCCTGCAGCTGGTCTGGGCGTGTAGTCAAGGACATGGGATAGAGATCAACTGGAGGAACAGACAGACCTGTATTGTTTCAATTTCTCGTTGCTTCCACACAGACACAAGAAGAAAACATGGTGGCTCCTGATCTGCCAGGGAGGGGCGTGCTTGGATGAAAAACAGAGATTGTTTTGGACAATTTGCAGAACTTATGAAGAGCTATACAAATCCTGTTGACTCTGTATTAACTTCTGCCTGCAATTGCATAACTAAGGATATTTTACATATACTCAGAAGCCGTTGTCTGTGTCATTTTCTAAAGTTTAAAGTTTGTTTAAGAATAAGAGAATATCAGCACTGTGCAACGAACCCTCTACAACATGTTTGAAATAAAAAGTAATGGCCTGGTGATTGATGTGTCGTGTACTGACCTAGTTGAACTTAAAGTTTGAACTGTTTGAAAAATGTGAAACAGTTGGGAATTTTTTGTAGTGAACTTATGGAGCTGCTGTGTAGTGAGCTTGTGACCCCTTGTAGAATGAAAAAGTAATTTCTGGGTAGGTCTGCCTGAGTATAAGTAAGTGTTAGACTTGTCCTGTGAACACTACGAGCTGACAAGAAACCTCAAGAGAGATCAACCACAGAAAACTCCAGAAAACACGTCTCCTAGACCAATTCTAGGTGTGTTGTGTCCTTCATGTCTGGGCCACGAGGACAAAACCATCGATGCCATTCTTTGTGATGCACCTGATTGTTTTAATGGTGGGATTGATATGAGTGGAGGCCAACCGGACGATTCAACAGTGAAGATTTTCACACACAGCTGTCTCAACAACCTTTTTCAGCCAAAAACCGGGAGTTTTTCTCCTGCATTTCGCATGAGGGAATGGCTTAAGATAAGATAGATCTATGTCAGATCTAAAAGGCCCTGAATGGAACATCCCTGCCTGGGTACGCACTGGAAGAGGAAGTCTGTGGGCCAGATTATTTGAAAGTCATACGAATCTCTTCAGTAGCGTAGAGTCCAGACTCCAAAGTGACAATTTTAGGTTGTTCTGAATTCAATAGCGCAAATGCCACCCAATCTGTTTGTTCGTATGTATTTTCAAACTCTTGCACAGAGGTCAACTATTTTGTGCCTGTCTTTAGCTTCAAGTGGCGAGATTGGTTTAAGGTGCTTGATATGATGAAACAAGTGCAACAGTTTTTCCACCATCGTGAACATTTACGAAGATGGTCCCTTCTGTCCTCAAGACAAAACTTGGGCTTATCGGCAAGAAGGTTGATCTATCATGGTAAAGAAAACATGTGAAACCTTGAAGGCCATGGAGAGCCTGGTGGAAGAGGCAACGTCTGAGTCCCTCACAGCTTGAAGACGGGGATTTGGAGACTGATGGGGGTGTCGGGTTACAAAAGGCCCCTGAAAAGGAGAAAATGCTGATTATTATAATAATTATACATTTAAACATGTTTATGATCCATATAAAGGTTTAGTAGTAAACATTAGTGTCATAGTTTAATATTCAATATTGTTTAGTGAACTTTAATAACTTGTATATAAATGCTTCCATTTCTGTAGCAACATTTTAGAAGAAAATAAAAGGTTTGAAAGATAATTGTATTTACCTTCAATGAATTACAGCTCTCTCTCTCTTTCCCGTCTCTCTCTCTTCTCTCTCTCTCTCTCTCTCTCTCTCTCTCTCTCTCTCTCTCTCTCTCTCTCTCTCTCTCTCTCTCTCTCTCTCTCTCTCTCTCTCTCTCTCTCTCTACACAAGAGCCACTGGTTCTTTGGGTTGTGTGTGTGTGTGGAGCGTGTGTGGTGTTTCTTTAAAACAACTGTTTTGTAAACCTGTTTACCCTTTTAGAAAGAGTTCTCAGCTATCCATATTGTAATGGTCAACAGTTTGCTCATCTAGGGAGTCCCTTACACACAAGGGAACTGTATGTACACATGGGGTCCCCCAAGTGTCTTTGAAACTACTTTTTTAAACCTGTTTAACCTTTTACCTTTCAAAAAATAGCTCTCGGGGGGTGAGTCCGGGAATGTCGAAGCGTCCGAGGATGGAATGTCCAGTGGATGTCTCAGTCAATTAAAAACAAAAAAGGTAATTGTATTCTTTAAGATGTCCCGTTTTACTGCTAACCTAAACAGATCCATTTGACCCCATAAAAGAGCGTCCGTGGGATGTCTCAGTCAACCAAGAAAAAAGACCCAGAGGACCAGAAGGCCTGAAGACATACATCTTAAAGAGACTCCTTGAATCATTTATTCCTCATGGAGCATTTTGAAGGTGAGTTGAATTTTCTATATGATGAAGGCTTCTATATCTAACTATGCATATATATTTTTTTTTTATGTTGTATATTATAAATGAAAGTTTTTAATAATGTATTGTATAAAATGATATAGTATATAATGAATGAGATGTTGTGTTATTGATTTTTTTAAACGAGAATGGACTCTACCTACATATGTATATATCCTATGGTTTATACCAAACAAATGTCAATTTTATGTGACATGTCTCAAGGTGTCTCAGAACCCATGAAAATGCATGCCATTATATATATACCTACATATGTATTTATCTGACTGTTTTTACCAAACAAATTTCTATTTTATGTGAAGTGTCTAATCAAGAGTGGACCACTGGCTCCACCTAGTGGATGTTCAGTTACATCACAGTTGTAGAAAAAAATGACCTAGCACGTTAGTATACTATTCTATATCCCTCTCTCAATGGATAACAATTCACTCAATGGATAACAATGTTTTTTAAAATATTTAACAGTATTTCAATATTTGTTTTTTGCAGACATTTTAAGACTGGATGACATACAATTTTCAGGTAATTAATATTATTATTTTATTTATTTGTTTTTTTTTAAGGGGGTAGATCAGCTTAATATTGCAGATAGATTGTATCTTCCATCAATGTAATTGTCTGCATCACTTCCAGTCCCCCATATTTTTTATATATACACACACACACACATATTTACATTTACGTCATTTAGCAGACGCTCTTATCCAGAGTGAGTGACTGCATACATTATTTATTTATTTTCTCCATACTGGCCCCCCGTGGGAATCGAACCCACAACCCTGGCGTTGCAAACGCCATGCTCTACCAACTGAGCTACATCCCTGCCGGCCATTCCCTCCCCTACCCTGGACGACGCTGGGCCAATTGTGAGCTGCCCCATGGGTCTCCCGGTCACGGCCGGCTACGACAGAGCCTGGATTTGAACCACGATCTCTCTTATATTTTTTTTTTTTTTTTTTTAGTAGACCACTGAGCCACTCGGGAGATAATACACATACACATACATATACACATATATATACATATATATACATATATACACACATACATACACACATACATACACACATACAGTGAGGGAAAAAAGTATTTGATCCCCTGCTGATTTTGTGATTGACAGTTCTTTTGTGTTTCTTCCATTTGCGAATAATCGCACCAACTGTTGTCACCTTCTCATCAAGCTGCTTGGCGATGGTCTTGTAGCCCATTCCAGCCTTGTGTAGGTCTACAATCTTGTCCCTGACATCCTTGGAGAGCTCTTTGGTCTTGGCCATGGTGGAGAGTTTGGAATCTGATTGATTGATTGCTTCTGTGGACAGGTGTCTTTTATACAGGTAACAAACTGAGAATGTGCACTTCCTAATATAAAAGGCTTATCAGGACTGATAAGAAGACAGGATGAAGTAGCATGCTGTGTCTCAACTAACAATGTTATGCAGACTTTCTTTAGAAAAGGTGAAGGCTTCTCTGCCAGACCTACCAGGAGAATCTGGACATTTTCTGCGACTTGGAGACTATGTGGTGGTAAAGGATTAATGAAGTCATTGATGGACAACACCCAAGTGGGAAGGTTAGTAATAGGGGTTGATGGCTACCTTGATGGAGGGCCAAGTAAGAGAGAGAGATTCCTAGATCTATATGTACCATTGTAGGACGTTTCTAACGCAGAGGAGGAAGGTGGCACCGCTTCGGCGGAGCATTGTTTTTGTTTTGTCTGTGTGTTTTTGCAGCAGAGACTATTGGTACGCTGATAGAAGGATACACTCCACAGAGAGATGGTGATAAATGGAGAAGGACTCTGCATGATCATAGAACTAGTGAAGGAAGAAGGTTCATGCATCATCACCCAGTCTACACCAACGGAGGTATGGAAAGAGGGGAGATTGAACAGGTATCATGTCAACCGATGCTACAGATGGCTACGAGGAAACTGACGATCTGGAGATGATAGTAGGTATATACACTGCTAAAGTGATAGTATTGAGAATGCATTGAGATAATGATCTGTATTTATTTTCAGGATGAGGAAAGTCATAATTGAATTCTGAATGTTTATAATGTATGTTAATATAGGTATACATTCTGAAAGTCGTAATGGGTGATTAAGTTGAGAGTTTTCATTTTCAGTGATAAGGATAAAGTGAATAAGAATTGTCATTTTAAATTTGGTTGAGTTCAGTAATTTGGTTGGTTATAATTTATAAGATTAATGAGTGATTTAAGTGAATTATTAGTATGTATAAGTATAGACATGTTTTTTATAGATATTAGGGGTTTAAACAGTGATACATTAAGGTCATGTCTTAGGATACATTTATATGATTTATTGAATAGACATTGTTGACTCATACTGTTTGAAACATGGAAGTTAAGGTGAGGATTGTGAATGAAATCATGAATATGTGATTATTTGGGTTACAATATTAACATATTAGTAATTATATAGATTTGAAGTATGGGGTGATATTGATATGGATGTTTAGAGTGGTAAATATCTATGTTGATAGGAAAGTACTTAATTGGTTATTATCATGGGGTTTTGATATTTTCATATGATGTGATTTTGGTTGAATTATTAAAGCAGGAATAGTCTAGGGATGTGATGATGTAACAGGGGGTGATAATAGAGTGTTATAATGTGTATGTTATATCAGGTATATTAGGAGGACAAAGGCGGAGTTTAACATTGTATATTTTAACAATCATGGGTTGTTAAGCAATTGGGTCTGAGATGTTAATCATTAGAATGTGTAATTGATAATCACATAGAATTGGAGGCTATTATATTAAGATTAGGAGGATATGGTAATTTGAATGTTGTTGGAGTCTTTTCAAGGTTTTTTAGTGGTAATTCCATAGGAAATGGATGGCAAGTATTCTAGGACCTCTAGTGGCCATAGTAATCATTACAGCCATAGTTATGGGGTGTTGTTTTCCAATTTTTCGGGGATTGATTTTAAGATCTGTACGCCAGATGAATAACATGCCTGTGATTACAGTTAGAGATGTATAAGTTAATGGTAATCCAAGGAGGGAGAGGACTAATTATTATTATTCTACATCATCTTATTGCAGTTTAGAGTCCATTGATAATGTTGATTGAGGACAAGGAATGTTAAGGTGGAATTGTATACCATGGAATTAAGGGTTACAGGATGAAGATGTGGACAGATGACTATCTTAGTGGATCAGATAGAGCCCCTTGTGACCAGGGAGAAACTTGGGGTTCCTCTGACAGTGCATGGATGACGAAGACGGATGTTTTTGTTATTTTTATATTCATGTGTTCAGATTATAATATCCATGTAATTTACAAAGGGTCATGGATCTTTGGATTGGTGGGGATGATGTCAGGATGGTCACAATTTCGTTGATGTATGTTTTCTTGGTAGCATGAATAAGTAATGGGTATATTTGATTAGCATGTATCAGAAAAAGGGGTTATTTTAAAAGCGGGGATGAGGTCTATATGGGATTTTTCCTTATATATAAAAATAGGGTTTTGACTACATAGATTATTAGCATGAATATATAGTAGTTAATTATGTGTTTATCTTTTACTCAGACTGAGTTTATAGAGGTTTGAGAGGTTTGATATCGCATAAGATAGATGACTGAGAATTTATACCTTTGTTGATTAAATATTGATGGACAGGATGTAGTGACCTGGGGGCAAAGGGTAATAACAACAGAGACAGGGAGGCCTGATGGTTTCCAGATGTACTGTATCCACCTGGGCTGAAAGGCCCCAGAGTCTGCAACACCACTAAGCAAGGGGCACCACCAAGCAAGCGGCACCATGAAGACCAAGGAGCTCTCCAAACAGGTCAGGGACAAAGTTGTGGAGAAGTACAGATCAGGGTTGGGTTATAAAAACAATCTGAAACTTTGAACATCCCACGGAGCACCATTAAATCCATTATAAAAAAATTGAAAGAATATGGCACCACAACAAACCTGCCAAGAGAGGGCCGCCCACTGAAACTCACGGACCAGGCAAGAAGGGCATTAATCAGAGAGGCAACAAAGAGACCAAAGATAACCCTGAAGGAGCTGCAAAGCTCCACAGTGGAGATTGGAGTATCTGTCCATAGGACCACTTTAAGCCGTACACTCCACAGAGCTGGGCTTTACGGAAGAGTGGCCAGAAAATAGCCACTGCTTAAAGAAAAAAATAAGCAAACACGTTTGGTGTTCGCCAAAAGCCATGTGGGAGACTCCCAAAACATATGGAAGAAGGTACTCTGGTCAGATAAGACTAAAATTTTGATTTTTGGCCATCAAGGAAAACGCTATGTCTGGGGCAAACCCAACATCTCTCATCACCCTGAGAACACCATCCCCACAGTGAAGCATGGTGGCGGCAGCATCATGCTGTGGGGATGTTTTTCGTCAGCAGGTACTGGGAAACTGGTCAGAATTGGAAGGAATGATGGATGGCGCTAAATACAGGGAAATTCTTGAGGGAAACCTGTTTCAGTCCTCCAGAGATTTGAGACTGGGATGGAGGTTCACCTTCCAGCAGGACAATGACCCTAAGCATACTGCTAAAACAACATTTGAGTGGTTTAAGGAGAAATATTTAAATGTCTTGAGGAGTCACCTGTGACAGTATTAAAAAGAGTAGGAGTACTGATCTGGGATCAGTTTTGCCTTTTAGATCATAATGAAACAGATTAGATGGACAGGAGGGACCTGATCCTAGATCAGCACTCCTCCTCTGGGAAACTGCCTTTATGAATAAGGGCCCAGGAGTCACCAGGACCAAGAAACCGAACACATACGGTTGAAAAGTCTATTTACAGCAGGTGTTTACTGCCATCTAGTGGAAGATACCAATAAAACACTTGATTGTCAGGGTGGGGAGATGGCTGAGCTGAAACAGAACGTAAAGAAGACTAGCTGCTCGGAACAGTGAACAAACAAAGGCAGAAGCTGCTGGTAAAGCAACACTCACGGTGTGATGGAGAATGGTAAAGCAACACTCACTGTGTGATGGAGAGTGGTAAAGCAACACTCACGGTGTGATGGAGAGTGGTAAAGCAACACTCACGGTGTGATGGAGAGTGGTAAATAACACTCACGGTGTGATGGAGAGTGGTAAGCAACACTCACGGTGTGATGGAGAGTGGTAAAGCAACACTCACGGTGTGATGGAGAGTGGTAAAGCAACACTCACGGTGTGATGGAGAGTGGTAAAGCAACACTCACGGTGTGATGGAGAGTGGTAAAGCAACACTCACGGTGTGATGGAGAGTGGTAAGCAACACTCACGGTGTGATAGAGAGTGCTAAAGCAACACTCACGGTGTGATGGAGAGTGGTAAAGCAACACTCACGGTGTGATGGAGAGTGGTAAAGCAACACTCACGGTGTACAGATGTAAAATAAATAAGTGTTAGCTTCCTCAGCACCATGCACCCCACTGTTGCCACCGGCAGTGACCAGAAGAAGAAACCGGAGACAGTGACAGACTACAATCACACAAAGGTATATACAGTATCTCTACCATATACAGATAGCCTTCCCATCTGCCAAACACCAAATAGTATCCCCTTTTATTATATTACATTCATATTATTACTATTAGTATTATCATTCTATATAATTATAACCTTTTCTATTCTATTTTATTTTATGTTAAAGCTTGGTGTGGATGCATTCGACCAGATGTCCAGACTGTACTCTGTAAAAGGGGGTACTCTCCTCTGGCCTGTTGACTGTACTCTGTAAAAGGGGGTACTCTCCTCTGGCCTGTTGACTGTACTCTGTAAAAAGGGGGTACTCTCCTCTGGCCTGTTGACTGTACTCTGTAAAAGGGGGTACTCTCCTCTGGCCTGTTGCGGTGTTCTACAGTGTGCTCGACATGACTGCTATCAACACGTGTTGTACAAGCAATGCCTTGACAAGACAGTCAGCAGGAGACATTTCATCATGGATCTGGCATGTGAGCTTGGTGAGAACCACATGAACGCAGAGAAAGAAGCTACAGTCACCAAGCAGGCCGTCAAGACAGCAGGTCCTGCTCTCCCTCTTCCCCAAGAACCACAGCTCCCACTGGGGAAAAATACACAATGTCAAGACAGCAGGTCCTGTTCTCCCTCTTCCCCAAGAACCACAGCTCCCACTGGGGAAAAATACACAATGTCAAGTTGGCAGGTGCACACCGAACAAGACCCATGAAAACTGTGTGCAGGGAACCGATTTGATTTGTTTGTGGACCTGAAGCATAAAGAGAAGACGTGATTGGTTCATGTGTAAAGGCTCGGTACAGTGTCTGATACAATCAACACATTATTGTTTTTACATCTTGTCATGAATATATTTCCACAAAAATGTATTTTTTTATTTTTCATTTATTTATTTTTTATTCATTTATTTTTTTAGTCATTTAGCAGACGCTCTTATCCAGAGCGACTTACAGTTAGTGAATACATATATATTTTTTTATACTGGCCCCCTTGGGAATCAAACCCACAATCCTGGCGTTGCAAACGCCATGCTCTATCAACTGAGCTACATCCCTGCCAGCTATTCCCTCCCCAACCCTGGACAACGCTGGGCCAATTGTGCGCCGCCCATGAGTCTCCCGGTCGCGGCCGGCTGCGACAGAGCCTGGATTCGAACCAGGATCTCTAGTGGCACAGTTAGCACTGCGATGCAGTGCCTTAGACCACTGCCTTAGACCGCTGCCTTAGACCAGTGCCTTAGACCAGTGCCTTAGACCACTGCCTTAGACCACTGCCTTAGACCACTGCCTTAGACCGCTGCCTTAGACCAGTGCCTTAGACCACTGCCTTAGACCGCTGCCTTAGACCGCTGCCTTAGACCACTGCCTTAGACCACTGCCTTAGACCTCTTCCTTAGACCACTGCCTTGAGACCACTGCCTTAGACCAGTGCCTTAGACCACTGCCTTAGACCACTGCCTTAGACCGCTGCCTTAGACCAGTGCCTTAGACCACTGCCTTAGACCGCTGCCTTAGACCGCTGCCTTAGACCACTGCCTTAGACCACTACCTTAGACCAGTGCCTTAGACCACTACCTTAGACCACTGCCTTAGACCACTACCTTAGACCAGTGCCTTAGACCACTGCCTTAGACCACTACCTTAGACCACCGCCTTAGACCACTGCCTTAGACCACTGCCTTAGACCACTGCCTTAGACCACTGCCTTAGACCACTGCCTTAGACCACTGCCTTAGACCACTACCTTAGACCACCGCCTTAGACCACCGCCTTAGACCACTACCTTAGACCACTGCCTTAGACCACTGCCTTAGACCACTACCTTAGACCACTGCCTTAGACCACTGCCTTAGACCACTGCCTTAGACCACTGCCTTAGACCACTACCTTAGACCACTGCCTTAGACCACTGCCTTAGACCACTACCTTAGACCACTGCCTTAGACCACTGCCTAGACCACTGCCTAGACCACTGCCTTAGACCACTGCCTTAGACCACTACCTTAGACCACTGCCTTAGACCACTGCCTTAGACCACTGCCTTAGACCACTGCCTTAGACCACTGCCTTAGACCACTGCCTTAGACCACTGCCTTAGACCACTGCCTTAGACCACTGCCTTAGACCACTGCCTTAGACCAGTGCCTTAGACCACTACCTTAGACCACCGACTTAGACCACTGCCTTAGACCACTACCTTAGACCACTGCCTTAGACCACTGCCTTAGACCAGTGCCTTAGACCACTGCCTTAGACCACTACCTTAGACCACTGCCTTAGACCACTACCTTAGACCACTGCCTTAGACCACTGCCTTAGACCACTTTCTTAGACCACTGCCTTAGACCACTACCTTAGACCACCGCCTTAGACCACTGCCTTAGACCACTACCTTAGACCACTGCCTTAGACCACTGCCTTAGACCACTGCCTTAGACCACTGCCTTAGACCACTACCTTAGACCACCGCCTTAGACCACTACCTTAGACCACCGCCTTAGACCACTGCCTTAGACCACTACCTTAGACCACTACCTTAGACCACCGCCTTAGACCACTGCCTTAGACCACTGCCTTAGACCACTACCTTAGACCACTGCCTTAGACCACTGCCTTAGACCACTGCCTTAGACCACTGCCTTAGACCACTACCTTAGACCACTGCCTTAGACCACTACCTTAGACCACCGCCTTAGACCACCGCCTTAGACCACTGCCTTAGACCACTACCTTAGACCACTGCCTTAGACCACTGCCTTAGACCACTACCTTAGACCACTGCCTTAGACCACTGCCTTAGACCACTACCTTAGACCACTGCCTTAGACCACTGCCTTAGACCACTACATTAGACCACTGCCTTAGACCACTACCTTAGACCACTGCCTTAGACCACTGCCTTAGACCACTGCCTTAGACCACTACCTTAGACCACCGCCTTAGACCACTGCCTTAGACCACTACCTTAGACCACTGCCTTAGACCACCGCCTTAGACCACTGCCTTAGACCACTGCCTTAGACCACTGCCTTAGACCACTACCTTAGACCACTGCCTTAGACCACTACCTTAGACCACTGCCTTAGACCACTGCCTTAGACCACTGCCTTAGACCACTGCCTTTGACCACTACCTTAGACCACTGCCTTAGACCACTGCCTTAGACCACTGCCTTAGACCACTACCTTAGACCACTGCCTTAGACCACTGCCTTAGACCACTACCTTAGACCACTACCTTAGACCACTACCTTAGACCACCGCCTTAGACCACTGCCTTAGACCACTGCCTTAGACCACTACCTTAGACCACTGCCTTAGACCACTACCTTAGACCACTGCCTTAGACCACTGCCTTAGACACACACACACACACACACACAGACACACACACATATGTTATACTGTATGGTAATATAAAACACACTTATTCCCATTAATTACACACACACACACATACACACACACACACACAGTCAACACTCACATTTTCTAAGTCCAGGTTTCATTGTGTTCTCTCCACCATGTTCCACACTGTAGCGGTAAGCAGAAGAACTGACAGTCATTGAGGGATACACCTGAACTCACACACACACACACACACACACACACACACACACACACACACACACACACACACACACACACACACACACACACACACACACACACACACACACACACACACACACACACACTGGTCCCAGACACACAAAAAGGGAAACACTCACACAAATAAACACACACACACACACACACACTGGACACACACACAAACTCACACACACTGGGCACACACACACACACCGCACACACACAAAGGACACACAGACACACACAATGGCCCCCACACACACAAAGGAATCACACAGAGTGGAAACAAACATACACACACACAAACACTGTACACACTAGACACACACAAAGTTACATGCTGACTGTGACTGACTCCCTTTAAGAGTGTGCTCCTAATCTCAGCTCATTACCTGTTTAAAAGACACCTGGGAGCCAGAAATCTTTCTGGTGTGTGTGGGTCCAGTGTGTGAGTGTGTGTGTGTCCAGTGTGTGTGTGTGTGTGTGTGTGTCCACTGTCTGTGTGTGTGTGTGTGTTTGTGTGTGTGTTTCATTTTTGTGTGTCTGGGACCAGTGTGTGTGTGTGTATGTGTGTCAAGTGTGTGTGTGTCCAGTGTGTGTGTGTGTGTGTGTGTCCTTTGTGTGTATGTGTCCAGTGTGTGGTGCGTGTCCAGTTTGTGTGTGTGTGTCCAGTGTGTATGTGTGTGTCCAGTGTGTGTGTGTGTGTGTGTGTGTGAGTCCAGTGTGTGTCCAGTGTGTTTGTGTGTGTGTCCAGTGTGTGTTTGTCCAGTGTGCGTGTGTGTCCAGTGCGTGTGTGTGTGTGCCCAGTGTGTCTGTGTGTCCAGTGTGTGTAATTGTGTGTCCTGTGTGTGTGTGTCCATTGTGTGTGTGTGTGTGTGAGTCCAGTGTGTTTGTGTGTGTGTCCAGTGTGTGTGTGTCCTGTGTGTGTGTGTAGGAGTGTGTGTGTTTGTCCAGTGTGCGTGTGTGTGTGTGCCCAGTGTGTCTGTGTGTCCAGTGTGTGTATGTGTGTGTCCTGTGTGTGTGTGTCCATTGTGTGTGTGTGTGTGTCCACTCTGTGTGTGTGTCCTGTGTGTTTGTGTGTGTGTGTCTGTCCAGTGTGTTTGTGTGTGTGTGTGTGTCCACTCTGTGTGTGTGTATGTGTGTCCAGTGTGTGAGTGTGTGTGTCCAGTGTGTGTCCAGTGTGTTTGTGTGTGTATCCAGTGTGTTTGTGTGTCCATTGTGTGTGTGTGTGTGTGTGTCCAGTTTGTGTGTTTGTCCAGTGTGGGTGTGTGTGTGTGAGTGTGTGTCCAGTGTGTGTGTGTGTCAGGACACACACTGGACACACACTGGACACACACACACTGGACCCACAAACACACACACACACTCACGCACTGGACACACACATACACACACACACACACACACACACTCACACTAACACTAACACACACACACACTGGACACACACACACGCACTGGACACACACACACACACTGGACACACACACACGCACTGGACACACACATAAACACACACACACTGGACACACACACACACACACACAGTCTTTATATAACTTAGTCCAAGTGGTGGTCAGAATGTTTGTCTTAACTAGCCTGATAACTCCAACATGTCTGATATGAACATTGACATAAACCCTCTACATACTTGAGTTTCTCCAGTCTGCAGTGTGGATCCTCCAGTCCAGCAGAGAGCAGTCTGACTCCTGAGTCTCCTGGGTGATTGTAGCTCAGGTCCAGTTCTCTCAGGTGTGAGGGGTTTGACTTCAGAGCTGAGAACAGAGAAGCACAGCCTTCTCTGTGACTAGACAGCCTGACAGCCTGCAAAGAGTCAAATCATATTAAAACCACACTGCTATTCTTTGGTGGTGAAAATAGTGGCAGTATTATTATTTTTTTTTCACTGTTTAGAAATGAAAGCACTTTATGTATCTATTCCCCTATTTGAAAAAGTCATAAGTATTCTGACCAATTCACTTATAGTGTATTAAAGTAGTCAAAGGTTTAGTATTTGGTCCCAAACTCATTGGTTGCATTTGCAGTTTGTCTTGGTTGTGTTTTGGGTTATGTTTTGCCCAACAGTAACTGAATGGTGGATGATGACTGGATTAATCTTCTGTCTAAGTGAGTAGATAACAGGTTTCTAAACACTACTAAATGAATCCTGATGATGACATGTTAAGAAAAATCATGAATGAATCATGAATTATAATGAGTGAGAAAGTTACAGAGGCTACAACAAAACATGCTAACCTCTCACCATTACCAATAACAGAGGGGGTATGATCCTTGTTCCTCTGTAACTTTCTCATTCATCATCATTCATGATTCATTCATGATTATTCATAATCATGGTAGCATCCACATGAATGTAGAAGTGTTCAGAAACATATTCTATTCTTACTGACAATACAAGTGAAGTGACTCCAAAATGACAGGACATTATTCACCATTCAGTTTCTATTGGGAAAAACATCATCCAAAACACAACCAAGACAAACTGCAAATGTATACAACAAGTTTGTAGAATCACAGGCTTGATGTAATCACTGTGGGTAAGGAATATGGGACCAAATACTAAACTTATGACTATGTAGTGTATTAAGATTATGTCTTTGTTAAATGTTTTTCATGAAGAAATGGAATGTTGGTTATGTTAATATATGTTTTAGTGTAACGTCACGTACAACAGACAGGAAGTGTGTTGTAGACAGGGGAGACTGGTGATTGGCCAGAAGAGGGAGCATCATTGTTTATAAATAGGGGGGAAAACGAAGGAGAGGGCAGAACGGCCATGGCAATCTGAGGCGCCGTTCTCCGGACACCGCGGGTCTGTACTTATGCTGTAACCTCGTGATTTTAATAAAAGCCTCTAACACGATGCAGCATAAACGGACTCTTTGTTGACAGCAATAATATGCCACCATTCACCCGATACGACAACTATTTTAATACAATATAAGTGAATATGTCCAAATTATTAAGACCTTTTCAAATGGGAGAACTAGATACATAAAGTGCTTTCATTTCTAAACAGTAACACAGATATGTATGAATACCCTCAAATAAAAGGTGACATTATATACTGTCACCTAATATGAAACATTCTATCTCAAATCCAAAATGATGGAGCATATGGTGTGGACTATGTGTGCCTGGTAAACACATGTGGATCTGGTGAACAGTTCTCACTTGTTGACTACCTACAGGAATACTGACCTCAGAGTCTCCAGTTTACAGTGGGGATTCCCCAGTCCAGCAGAGAGCAGCTTCACTCCTGAATCCTTCAGGTCATTGTTACTCAGATCCAGCTCTCTCAGGTGTGAGGGGTTTGACTTCAGAGCTGAGACCAGAGAAGCACAGCCTTCCTCTGTGACTAGACAGCCTGACAGCCTGCAAAGAGTCAAATCATATTAAAACCACACTGCTATTCTTTGGTGGTTAAAATAGTGGCAGTATGTATTTTTTCAACATATTCAGATATATCAGTGTCCTGAAACCTGCCATATCTATTCATAAATGAATGTTTCATTATTAGAAATGACAAATTATCAAAGTATTGCTTGTAGATAGAAAAATGCATATTACAAATATTTGAGTAGACTGACCAGAGCAGTTTAAAAAGCAGTATCAGTCAAAAGACAGACAGTGAGGTATCAGATTTAGATTGTATTGAGTATACAGTCCACAGTATATCTATTTTGACAGTGAAACTGACATTTTAAATGTGTCTCTATACTCCACCATTTTGGATTTGAGATCAAATGTTTCATATGAGGTGACAGTATATAATGTCACCTTTTATTTGACGGTATTTTCATACATATCTGTTTCACCATTTAGAAATGAAAGCACTTTATGTATCTAGTCCCCCCATTTGACGAAGTCAAACGTATTCTGACCATTTGACTTATATTGTATTAACGTAGTCAAAAGTTGAGTATTTGGTTGTGAACTCATTGGATGTTTTTTGCAGTTTGTTTTGGGTTATGTTTTGCCCGATAGTAACTGAATGGTGGATGATGACTGGAGTAATTTTCTGTCTAAGTGAGTAGATACCAGGTTTCTAAACACTACTAAATTAATCCTGATGATGCCATGATTAAGAAAAATTATGAATGAATCATGAATAATAATGAGTGAGAAAGTTACAGAGGCTAAAACAAAACATGCTAACCTCTCACCATTACCAATAACAGAGGGGGTATGATGCTTGTTCCTCTGTAACTTTCTCATTCATCATCATTCACGATTCATTCATGATTATTCATAATCATGGTAGCATCCACATGAATGTAGAAGTGTTCAGAAACATCTTCTATTCTTACTGACAATACAAGTGAAGTGACTCCAAAATGACAGGACATTATTCACCATTCAGTTTCTATTGGGAAAAACATCATCCAAAACACAACCAAGACAAACTGCAAATTCATTCAAAAGTTTGTAGATTCACAAGCTTGATGTAATCACTGCAGGCAAAGAATATTCAAAGACCAAACACTAAAACACTAAACATTGGACTAAATTATTTTGTCCAAATACTTATGACTTTTTCAAATGGTAGAACTAGAGAACTACATACATAAAGTGCTTTCATTTCTAAACAGTAAAACAGGTATGTATGAACACCCTCAAATAAAAAGTGACATTCTGTACTGTTGCCTAATATGAAACAATTTCAAATCCAAAATGCTGGAGCATAGCACCAAATGTAAAACTGTAAGCTTCACTGTCCAAACACATATGGTGTGGACTATGTGTGCCTGGTAAACACATGTGGATCTGGTGAACAGTTATCACTTGTTGACCAACTACAGGAATACTGACCTCAGAGTCTCCAGTTTACAGTGGGGATTCCCCAGTCCAGCAGAGAGCAGCTTCACTCCTGAATCCTTCAGGTCATTGTTACTCAGATCCAGCTCTCTCAGGTGTGAGGGGTTTGACTTCAGAGCTGAGACCAGAGAAGCACAGCCTTCCTCTGTGACTAGACAGCGTGACAGCCTGCAAAGAGTCAAATC
Organism: Coregonus clupeaformis; assembly: GCF_020615455.1. Taxonomy (NCBI): domain Eukaryota; kingdom Metazoa; phylum Chordata; class Actinopteri; order Salmoniformes; family Salmonidae; genus Coregonus; species Coregonus clupeaformis. Next base: position 338,121 of record NW_025533652.1, read on the forward strand.
ATATTAAAACCACACTGCTATTCTTTGGTGGTCAAAATAGTGGCAGTATATTTTTTTCAACATATTCAGATATATCAGTGTCCTGAAACCTTCCATATCTATTCATAAATGAATGTTTCATTATTAGAAATGACAAATTATCAAAGTATTACATGTAGATAGAAAAATGTATAGTACAAATATTTGAGTAGACTGACCAGAGCAGTTTAAAAAGCAGTATCAGTCAAAAGTCAGACAGTGAGGTATCAGATTTAGATTGTATTGAGTATACAGTCCACACCATATCTAGTTTGACAGTGAAACTGACATTTTCAATGTGGCTCTATACTCCAGCATTTTGGATTTGAGATCAAATGTTTCATATGAGGTGACAGTATATAATGTCACCTTTTATTTGAGGGTATTTTAATACATATCTGTTTCACCGTTTAGAAATGAAAGCACTTAATGTATCTAGTCCCCCATTTGACGAAGTCAAACGTATTCTGACCATTTCACTAATAGTGTATTAACGTAGTCAAAAGTTGAGTATTTGGTTGTAAACTCGTTGGTTGTATTTGCAGTTTGTTTTGGGTTATGTTTTGCCCAATAGTAACTGAATGGTGGATGATGACTGGAGTAATTTTCTGTCTAAGTGAGTAGATAACAGGTTTCTGTAGCTGTGCCACTAGAGATCCTGGTTCGAATCCAGGCTCTGTCGTAGCCGGCCGCGACCGAAGACCCCATGGGGCGGCGCACAATTGGCCCAGCGTCGTCCAGGGTAGGGGAGGGAATGGCCGGCAGGGATGTAGTTTGGTTGGTAGAGCATGGCGTTTGCAACACTAGGGTTGTGGGTTCGATTCCCACGGGGGCCAGTATGAAAAAAATTTCATAAAAAATTATGTATGCACTCACTAACTGTAAGTCGCTCTGGATAAGAGCGTCTGCTAAATGACTAAAATGTAAATGTTTCTAATCACTACTAAATTAATCCTAATGATGCCATGATTAAGAAAAACCATGAATGAATCATGAATAATAATGAGTGAGAAAGTTACAGTGGCTACAACAAAACATGCTAACCTCTCACCATTACCAATAACAGAGGGGGTATGATCCTTGTTCCTCAGTAACTTTCTCATTCATCATCATTCACGATTCATTCATGATTATTCATAATCATGGTAGCGTCCACATGAATGTAGAAGTGTTCAGAAACATCTTCTATTCTTACTGACAATACAAGTGAAGTGACTCCAAAATGACAGGACATTATTCACCATTCAGTTTCTATTGGGAAAAACATCATCCAAAAACACAACCAAGACAAACTGCAAATGCATTCAACAAGTTTGTAGAATCACAAGCTTGATGTAATCACTTCAGGCAAAGAATATTCAAAGACCAAACACTAAAACACTAAACATTGGACTAAATTAATTTGTCCAAATACTTATGACTTTTTCAAATGGGAGAACTGCATACATTAAGTGCTTTCATTTCTAAACAGTAAAACAGGTACTGTCGTATTAAAAAGTTTGGGCACCCCTGACAATTGCCATGATTTCCATTTATAAATAATTGGTTGTTTGGATCAGCAATTTCATTTTGATCTATCAAATAACTGATGGACACAGTAATATTTCAGGAGTGAAATTAGGTTTATTGGATTAACAGAAAATGTGCAATATGCATCAAAACGAAATTAGACAGGTGCATAAATTTGGGTACCCCAACAGAAAAATCACATCAATATTTAGTAGAGCCTTCTTTTGCTAAAATAACAGCCTCTAGACGCTTCCTATAGCCTCTAATGAGTGTCTGGATTCTGGATGAAGGTATTTTGGACCATTTCTCCTTACAAAACATCTCCACTTCAGTTAGGTTTGATGGTTTCCGAGCATGGACAGCCTGCTTCAAATCATCCCACAGATTCTCAATGATATTCAGGTCTGGGGACTGGGATGGCCATTCCAGAACATTGTACTTGTTCCTCTGCATAAATGCCCGGGTAGATTTTGAGCAGTGTTTTGGGTCGTTGTCTTGTTGGAATATTCAGACCTGGCGTAACTTCAACTTTGTGTCTTATTCTTCAACATTATTCCCAAGAATCTGCTGATATTGAGTGGAATCCATGCGACCCTCAACTTTAACAATAGTCCCAGTACCGCACTGGCCATACAGCCCCACAGCATGATGGAACCCCCACCAAATTTGACTGTGGGTAGCAAGTGTTTTTCTTGGAATGCTGTGTTCTTTTGCCGCCATGCATAACGCCCCTTGTTATGACCAAATAACTCAATCTTTGTTTCATCAGTCCACAGCACCTTATTCCAAAATGAAGCTGGCTTGTCCAAATGTGCGTTTGCATACCTCAAGCGACATCACTCTCCCGTACAGCTTCTCCTTGTGCAAAGTGCGCTGAATTGTTGAACGATGCACAGTGACACCATCTGCAGCAAGATGATGTTGTAGGTCTTTGGAAGTGGTCTGTGGGCTGTTTTTGACCGTTCTCACCATCCTTCGCCTTTGCCTCTCCGATATTTTACTTGGCCTGCCACTTCTGGCCTTAACAAGAACTGTGCCTGTGGTCTTCCATTTCCTCACAATGTTCCTCACAGTGGACACTGACAGCTTACATCTCTGCATTAGCTTTTTGTATCCTTCCCCTAAACCATAATGTTGAACAATCTTTGTTTTCAGGTCATTTGAGAGTTGTTTTGAGGCCCCCATGTTGCCACTCTTCAGAGGAGAGTCAAAGAGAACAACAACTTACAATTGGCCACCTTAAATACATTTTCTCATGATTGGATGCATGTGTCTATGAAGTTCAAGGCTTAATGAGTTCACCAAACCAATTGTGTGTTCCAATTAATCAGTGCTAAGTTGTCACAGGTATTCAAATCAACAGAATGACAAGGGGTGCCCAAATTCTTGCATAGCCTATTTTTCACATCTGATTTAATTTCATACAACTTAATATTGCTACACTAAAAATCTTTGTCTGGACAATACCCCAGTACTCAGCTTTTATTAGAAAAGGAATGGCATGCCACTGTGATCATTTTCTGTGATGACAGAGTCAATTATTATGCAGCCTCAGAGGGGTGCCCAAACTTTTTCATACGACTGTATGTATGAATACCCTCAAATAAAAAGTGACATTCTGTACTGTTGCCTAATATGAAACAATTTCAAATCCAAAATGAAGGAGCATAGCGCCAAATTTAAAACTGTAAACTTCACTGTCCAAACACATATGGTGTGGACTATGTGTGCCTGGTAAACACATGTGGATCTGGTGAACAGTTATCACTTGTTGACCAACTACAGGAATACTGACCTCAGAGTCTCCAGTTTACAGTGGGGATTCCCCAGTCCAGCAGAGAGCAGCTTCACTCCTGAATCCTTCAGGTCATTGTTACTCAGATCCAGCTCTCTCAGGTGTGAGGGGTTTGACTTCAGAGCTGAGACCAGAGAAGCACAGCCTTCCTCTGTGACTAGACAGCCTGACAGCCTGCAAAGAGTCAAATCATATTAAAACCACACTGCTATTCTTTGGTGGTGAAAATAGTGGCAATATATTTTTTCAACATATTCAGATATATCAGTGTCCTGAAACCTGACATATCTATTCATACGTTAATGTATCATTATTTGAAATTATCAAATTATTGATTGTAGATAGAAAAATGTATTGTACAAATATTTGAGTAGACTGACCAGACCATTTAAAAAAGCAGTATCAGTCAAAAGACAGACAGTGAGGTATCAGATTTAGATTGACTTTATGTATCTAGTCCCCCATTTAAAGAAGTCAAAAGTATTCTGACCAATTCACTTATAGTGTATTAAAGTAGTCAAAAGTTTAGTATTTGGTCCCAAACTCGTTGGTTGCATTTGCAGTTTGTTTTGGTTCTGTTTTGGGTTATGTTTTGCCCGATAGTAACTGAATGGTGGATGATGACTGGAGTAATTTTCTGTCTAAGTGAGTAGATAACATGTTTCTAAACATGACTAAATTAATCCTGATGATGCCATGATTAAGAATAATCATGAATGAATCAGGAATAATAATGAGTGAGAGAGTTACAGAGGCTACAACAAAACATGCTAACCTCTCACCATTACCAATAACAGAGGGGGTATGATCCTTGTTCCTCTGTAACTTTCTCATTCATCATCATTCACGATCCATTCATGATTATTCATAATCATAGTAGCATCCACATGAATGTAGAAGTGTTCAGAAATATCTTCTATTCTTACTGACAATACAAGTGAAGTAACTCCAAAATGACAGGACATTATTCACCATTCAGTTTCTATTGGGAAAAACATCATCCAAAACACAACCAAGACAAACTGCAAATGCATTCAACAAGTTTGTAGAAACACAAGCTTGATGTAATCACTGCAGGTAAGGAATATGGGACCAAATACTAAACTTTGGACTAAATTAATTTGTCCAAATACTTATTACTTTTTCAAATGGGAGAACTAGATACATTAAGTGCTTTCATTTCTAAACAGTAAAACAGGTATGTATGAATACCCTCAAATAAAAAGTGACATTCTGTACTTTTGCCTAATATGAAACATTATATCTCAAATCCAAAATGATGGAGCATAGCACCAAATGTAAAACTGTAAGCTTCACTGTCCAAACACATATGGTTGTGGACTATGTGTGCCTGGTAAACACATGTGGATCTGGTGAACAGTTATCACTTGTTGACCAACTACAGGAATACTGACCTCAGAGTCTCCAGTTTACAGTGGGGATTCCCCATTCCAGCAGAGAGCAGCTTCACTCCTGAATCCTTCAGGTCATTGTTACTCAGATCCAGCTCTCTCAGGTGTGAGGGGTTTGAACTGAGAGCTGAGGCCAACACTTCACAGGATGTGTCTGTGAGTTTACAGCCAGTGAGTCTGTCAACAGAGTAAATACCATGAGGGACAGGTTGTATTAAAATGTTATATTTAGCTTCCCTGCTTACACTGTTACCCCTGCACTAATAATGTGAACACTGTGTATAGATGTCTCAATGCAACAACTTTTCTGATCCGTTTGTATTACAATTTGTTTAAGACTTTTCAGCTGATAGAAAGTTTAGTCAGCCAATGAAAATATTGTTGTTCTTACATATAGTAAAGTTTGGTCTGAGGGATAGTCACATGAGTACTTACAGAGCCAGTCAGCCAATAAAAATGCTGCTCTAACTACAATGTATTTTGGTGTGGGATATTTCCCTGAATACTTACAGAGCTTTCCTGTAGCCTCTCACAGCTGGGAGCAGTCTCCTACGACCCTCCTCTGATGTCTTGTATACCTTCGGGTCAAACACATCCAGAACCTCCTCTGATATCTGTAGCATGTAGGCCAGTGCTGAACACAGAGAATGTGTGAGGTTTTTGGATCTCTTCTCTGACCTCAAGTACGCTTGGATTTCTTCCTGTACTGAATGGTCTTTCATCTCTATCAGACAGTGGAAGAGATTGATGCACCTCTCAGGGGAGATGTTCTTCCTCTGCATCACCTTAAGGGATCGGATTGTTTTCTGGACGCTGTCTGGACTGCTTTCTGTCTGTGTCACCAGACCTCGTAGGAGTTTCTGATTGGACTCCAGTGACATGCCATGAAGGAAGCGGACAAAGAGGTCCAGGTGTCCGTTCTTGCTCTCCAAGGCTTTATCCACGGTACTCTTCAGCAGCTCATGCAAGGTTAGCTCTTCAGACGCAGCTCTAGACTTTCTCTTGAGGAAGGGCTTCAGTGCATCCATGTTCTTGGTTGTGTAACAATGGTACATGTAGACAGCTGAGAGAAACTCCTGAATGCTCAGATGAACAAAGCAGTACACCACTCTCTGAAATAACACAGACTCTTCTTTAAAGATTTGTGTGCACACTCCTGAGTACACTGAGGCTTCTTTGACATCAATGCCACACTCTTTCAGGTCTTCTTCATAGAACATGAGATTACCCTTCTCCAGATTTTCAAACGCCAGCTTTCCCAGCTTCAGAAGAATTTCCTTATATGATTCCATGAGCTCCTGTTGATCCATCTCATCTCTTCCATGATATTTCTGGTTCTTCAGGCTGGTCTGAATGAGCAGGAAGTGTATTGACATCTCAGTCAGAGTCGTGGGCATATCTCTCCTCTTGTCTGTACTCAACATGTGTTCAAGGACTATTGCAGAAATCCAACAGAAGACTGGAATGTGGCACATGATGTGGAGGCTCCTTGATGTCTTTATGTGTGAGATGATTCTGCTGGCCAGGTCCTGATCGCTGAATCTCTTCCTGAAGTACTCCTCCTTCTGTGGGTAATTGAACCCTCGTACCTCTGTCACCTGGTCAACACACTTAGGGGGATCTGATTGGTAGCTGCTGGTCGGGAGGTTATCCATAGGAGAGCAGAGGGAAGCAGATTCCCCTTGATGAGGTTTGTCAGCAGAACATCGACAGACGATGTCTGGGTGACATCAGACACCTTTTCATTGTGCTGGAAATCCAATGGAAGTCTGCTTTCATCCAAACCATCAAAGATGAACATAGCTTTACAGGCAGTGAGTTTCTTTGCATTGCCTATGTCTAGTTCTGTGTGGAAGCCATTTAAAAGTCTGAGAAGACTGTACTGGAGATCTTTAATCAAGTTCAGCTCCCGGAAAGGAAGCAGAAACATGATATCCACATCTTGGTTCGCCTTCTCTTCAGCCCAGTCTAGGATGAACATCTGCACAGAGACTGTTTTTCCGATGCCAGCGATGCCCTTCGTCAGCACAGTTCTGATGCTTCTCTCTTGGCCTGGTAAGGGTTTAAATATGTCATTGCAGTGGATTGCTGTGTCATGTGAGGTTGGTGTCCTGGATGCTGTCTCTAGCTGCCACACCTCATGTTCATTGTTAACCCCTTCACTCTCTCCCTCGGTGATGTAGAGGTCTGTGTAAATCCTGTTGAGGGGAGTTTGGTTCCCTGCTTTTTCCATGCCTTCTATCACACATTCATACCTCCTTTTCAGACTGTCTTTATGGTTTACTATAGCTCTCTGCAGGCTGTCATCCACTACAAGGGAAGAGGAAAAATGATGTGTATCAGAAACATTCATTGACAGGATGAAAAGTGGGCCTTCCACAAGTACAGTAACTTCTATTATCTCATAATATTGTAGTTAACTACTGTAAATCATATTAAGGTATTGACTTGGCCCACGTGTGCAAGTGGTCTTACTGTTTTCAGAGCCTCTTGTTTTATTGGGTTGACTCAGCTGCTGTAGTACAGGACGTGTTCTGGATCTCTTTCTACACTGAGGACAGTCATAGTCTCCTGAAGGAGCAGGTTTCTCCCAGTATCTGGTGATGCACTGTCTGCAGAACCTGTGTCCACAGGTGATAGAGACTGGATCCCTCAGCACCTGCTGACACACTGCACACCTGGACTGATCCTCTAACAGAGTAGACCATCCACTATAGAGATAAAGGAGAGAGAGAGAGAGATTGTAGATGTTAATACTGATCCTTTAACAGAGTAGACCTTCCACTATAGAGATAAAGGAGAGAGAGAGAGATTGTAGATGTTAATACTGATCCTTTAACAGAGTAGACCATCCACTACAGAGATAAAGGAGAGAGAGAGATTGTAGATGTTAATACTGATCCTTTAACAGAGTAGACCATCCACTACAGAGATAAAGGAGAGAGAGATTGTAGATGTTAATACTGTTCATAGACAGACAGCTGGGAACAGAATACTCTGCTCTCTGAGTGTGGTAGTAGCCTCTGGAATGAATAACATGTCCACAGTTGTATTACTAAACTATATTAACTCAGAAGGTTGTAGAAACATGTCCACAGTGGTATTACTAAACTATATGAACTCAGAAGGTTGTAGAAACATGTCCACAGTGGTATTACTAAACTATATGAACTCAGATTGTAGAAACATGTCCACAGTGGTATTACTAAACTATATGAACTCAGAAGGTTGTAGAAACATGTCCACAGTGGTATTACTAAACTATATGAACTCAGATTGTAGAAACATGTCCACAGTGGTGTTACTAAACTATATGAACTCAGATTGTAGAAACATGTCCACAGTGGTATTACTAAACTATATGAACTCAGAAGGTTGTAGAAACATGTCCACAGTGGTATTACTAAACTATATGAACTCAGAAGGTTGTAGAAACATGTCCACAGTGGTATTACTAAACTATATGAACTCAGAAGGTTGTAGAAACATGTCCACAGTGGTATTACTAAACTATATGAACTCAGAAGGTTGTAGAAACATGTCCACAGTGGTATTACTAAACTATATCAACTCAGAAGTTGATGATACGCCTGTTGCGTAGCAGCCACTGAACTGCTCTCGGACTTACTTATTGCTGTTCACTGGAACTTATGAACACTCAGCTACACAGCTGATGCCTGCTTGTTCCTTTACACGGTACCCCATCCTGTTGATCTGTTTAGCCTCAGCTCAAACTTTTGTCGCCATTACCAGCTGTTGTCTTAGCTCTCTCGAATAACACCTGTGATTGCTTTATGCCTCTCTCCCATGTCAATATGCCTTGCCTATTGCTGTTTCGGTTATTTCTTATTGTACTATTTCACTGTAGATCCCCTGCCCAGCTCAACCTGCCTTAGACAGCTCCTTTGTCCCACCCCCCATACATATAGACCGTCTCAATCGGTGCCTCCAGTGATGCTATCTCTTTCATTGTTACCCAACGCTTAGGTTTACCTCCACTGTACTCATATCCTTCCATATCCTTGTCTGTACATAATGCCCTGAATCTATTCTACAACGCCCGGAAATCTGCCCCTTTTCTCTGTACCCAACGCACTGGAAGACCAGTTCTTGAAGCCTTTAGCCGTATCCTTATTCTATTCCTCATCTGTTCCTCTGGTGATGTAGAGGTTAACCCAGGCCCTGTAGCCCTCAGTATCACTCCTGCTCCCCAGGCGCTATCATTTGTTGACTTCTGTAACTGTAAAAGCCTTGGTTTCTTGCATGTTAACATCCGAAGCCTCCTCCCTAAGTTTGAGTTATTCACTGCGTTAGAACACTCCGCCAACCCTGATGTTCTAGCAGTGTCTAAATCCTGGCCTAGGAAGGCCACCAAAGATTCAGAAATTCTATTCCCAACTACAACATTTTCCGTCTAGATAGAACTGCCAAAGGGGGTGGGGGTTGCAATCTACTGTAGAGATAGCCTGCAGAGTTTGAGCTTCTACTTCTAAAATCCACCTTTCCAGAATTAAGTCTCTCACTGTTGCCGCTTGCTACAGACCCCCTCAGCCCCCAGCTGTGCCCTGGACACCATATGTGAACTGATTGAACCCCATCTATCCTCAGAGTTCGTATTGCTTGGCAGCGATCACTGCCTCATTGCCTCGCGTCCGTAATGGGTCCGCGGTCAAACGACCACCCCACATCACTGTCAAACGCTCCCTAAAACACTTCAGCGAGCAGGCCTTTCTAATTAACCTGGCCCGGGTATCTTGGATGGATATTGACCTCATTCTGTCAGTAGAGGATGCCTGGTTGTTCTTTAAAAGTGCTTTCCTCTCCATCTTAAATAAGCATGCCCCATTCAAAAAATTCAGAACTAAGAACAGATATAGCCCCTGGTTCACCCCAGACTTGACTGCCCTTGACCAGCACAAAAACATCCTGTGGCGTACTGCATTAGCATCGAACAGCCCCCGCGATATGCAACTTTTCAGGGAAGTCAGGAACCAATATACACAATCAGTTAGGAAAGCAAAGGCTAGCTTTTTCAAACAGAAATTTGCATCCTGTAGCACTAACTCCAAAAAGATTTGGGACACTGTAAAGTCCATGGAGAATAAGAGCACCTCCTCCCAGCTGCCCACTGCACTGAGGCTAGGAAACACTGTAACTACCGCTAAATCTACGATAATCGAAAATTTCAACAAGCATTTTGCTACGGCTGGCCATGCTTTCCACCTGGCTACCCCTACCCCGGCCACCAGCTCTGCACCCTCCACTGCAACTTGCCCACTCCACTGCAACTTTCTTTCTAAAATTAGCCGCCAAAATTATCGCAACCCCTATTACTAGCCTGTTCAACCTCTCTTTCGTATCGTCTGAGATCCCCAGAGTTTGGAAAGCTGCCGCGGTCATCCCCCTCTTCAAAGGGGGTGACACTCTAGATCCAAACTGTTACAGACCTATATCCATCCTGCCCTGCCTTTCGAAAGTATTTGAAAGCCAAGTTAACAAACAGATCACCGACCATTTCGAATGCCACCGTACCTTCTCCGCAATGAAATCTGGTTTCCGAGCTGGTCATGGGTGCACCTCAGCCATGCTCAAGGTCCTAAACGATATTATAACCGCGATCGATAAAAGACAGTACTGTGCAGCCGTCTTCATAGACCTGGCCAAGGCTTTCGACTCGTCAATCACCACATTCTATTTGGCAGACTAAATAGCCTTGGTTTCTCATATACCTGCCTCGCCTGGTTCACCAACTACTTCTCAGATAGAGTTCAATGTGTCAAATCGGAGGGCCTGTTGTCTGGACCTCTGGCAGTCTCTATGGGGGTGCCACAGGGTTCACTTCTCGGGCCGACTCTATTCTCTGTGTATATCAATGATGTCGCTCTTGCTGCTGGTGACTCTCAGATCCACCTCATACGCAGACGACACCATTTTGTATACATCTGGCCCTTCATTGGACACTGTGTTAACAAACCTCCAAACAAGCTTCAATGCCATACAACACTCCTTCCGTAGCCTCCAACTGCTCTTAAACGCTAGTAAAACTAAATGCATGCTCTTCAATCGAACGCTGCTTGCACACGCCCACCCGACCAGAATCACTACTCTCGGCGGGTCTGACTTAGAATATGTGGACAACTACAAACACCTAGGTGTCTGGTTAGACCGTAAAACTCTCCTTCCAGACTCACATTAAGCATCTCCAAACCAAAGTTAAATCTAGAATCGGCTTCCTATTTCGCAACAAAGCCTCCTTCACTCATGCTGCCAAACATGCCCTCGTAAACTGACTATCCTACCGATCCTTGACTTCGCGATGTCATTTACAAAATAGCCTCCAACACTCTACTCAGCAAATTGGATTTAGTCTACTACAGTGCCATCCGTTTTGTCACCAAAGCCCTGTATACTACCCACCATTGTGACCTGTACGCTCTTGTTGGCTGGCCCTCACTACATATTCGTCGGCAATCCCACTGGCTCCAGGTCATCTATAAATCTCTGCTAAGCAAATCCCCACCTTATCTTAGCTCATTGGTCACCATAGCAACACCCACCCGTAGTATGCGCTCCAGCAGGTATATCTCACTGGTCATCCCCAAAAGCCAACACCTCCTTTGGCCGCCATTCCTTCCAGTTCTCTGCTGCTAATGACTGGAACGAACTGCAAAAATCTTTGAAGCTGGAGACTCTAATATCCCTCACTAACTTTAAGCATCAGTTGTCAGAGCAGCTTACCAATCACTGCACCTGTACACAGCCCATCTGAAATTAGCCCACCCAACTACCTCATCCCAATATTGTTATTTATTTTGCTCATTTGCACCCCAGTATCTCTATTTGCACATCATCTTCTGCACATCTATCACTCCAGTGTTAATACTAAATTGTAATTATTTTGCACTATGGCCTATTTATTGCCTTACCTCCATAACTTACTACATTTGCACACACTGTATATAGATTTTCTATTGTGTTATTGACTGTATGTTTTTGTTTATCCCATGTGTAACTCTGTGTTGTTGTTTTTATCACACTGCTTTGCTTTATCTTGGCCAGGTCGCAGTTGTAAATGAGAACTTGTTCTCAACTGGCTTACCTGGTTAAATAAAGGTGAAATGAATAAAATAAAAATAAAAATGTGCAGGGGTACCAGGTAGTTGATGTTTGTTTTAATATTGTTTAAGGACTATGAAAATGGAAAAAGGATTAGCCTATGGATTATGAAAACAACAAAAATAAATGGGAAAATGGGAGAGGAGAAATGACTCACTGACCATGACCCATGAGTTCTTCTTACCTTTGTTCACTAGAAAAGTCTCCCTCTCTGAACTGTATAGGATGACCCATAGACTGGTCACTCTTCATGGACACACAGCTGGGTACAGGGGAGGCTGGTCTCTCCTGCTTGATTGGACTTCAACACAACAGAGACAAACATTACGTCTCTCATCTGCTCTGAGCTCAGATGGGGAAACAAGAGTTTCATTCTAAAACGCTATATATACATTTTCAGAAATGTTTGTAAATTAGCTTCTATTGTTTAAAGACATTATGAAAGAGATTGGTGTGTTTTTTCACTATCTAATCATGGCATGGGGTTGTTCAATGTAAGACGTGTATTTGTTTAAAATCTATCACTTGATGGTTTCATTTCAGAGACAAACATTGTTTATTTTTTTGTAAAATTATATATATCTGCTTCCCTCTCAGAGAAATAAGTAGTACTGCTAGGGTTTTACATAGTAATAATATATATCTGCCTCACTCTCAGAGAAATAAGTAGTACTGCTAGGTTTTACACAGTCAAATGTGACCGACCGGCTCGATTTTATGTAGGAACATTTGAAATTGTGTTTTTTACATTGGATAAAAGTAGAGACTCAGCTAGAAAAAGGTATATCATACACTACAGTTGAGGAACAATGGGAAAGTAATTCTGCTTTGAAAGATTATAAACTTGTAACCTCACTTTTGAGAAAATGGCCTTTAAATGTTTTGGTTCACCTACTGGAGACCTCTTCTTTATCTACAGTGGTGTTACTTTGGCAGATAATGTCACCCATCTAAATAAATAGTATATATATATAGTTAACTAAATGTATGGTGTTTTTGGTTTATGTCAGTTTCATTGTTTGATATGCTATAAATCGTTATGTTATGGTTGTAAGTGGTAAAATGAACTAGAAAATGTCATATTTTGAAAGTAATTACTACTTTAGTAAGGATATACTATATTCAGTACTACTGCAGTTACTAAATAATTCCAATAGATGGGAGCATAAGACCATGAATGACCTATTAGAAGGTTAGTTTAGTTTTCTCCCTGGATACACCACCACTCCCCCTCACAGGAAAACTCCTGTTTTCAAAAACGATGCATATGTGGTATTATTTATTTATACTAAAGACAGAATATTATCATAGGCTACACTAAATAAAACACATTATTTAAACAACAATGGGAAGATTGTGTGGTTCAACAAAAAATAATTGTTCAACTATAGCAGGGATTCAATCTTGTGCCTATGTTGATGTCTGATCCAAATCCCCGTCCCTACCTGCTGAGCTCCCATTCAGGGGCTACAAACTGGAAGACATCAAACTAAATGTGTAAATAAGGTGTCCAGTAGAGGTCAGTGTTTGAAAAAGACTTTGCTTCGAAAAAAGCACCGGCACCAGGGAGAAATCAGTGAGATCTCTCGCATTTTGCAACACATGGTTCGAAAAAGCATGAGATCAAACGAAGCTTCGGACATCATTGATCATGTGGTTATGTTACTTCGAAACTATCCATGGCAGCGTTTCAAACACTTAAAAGACTCCCTCTCCCCTCAGCCCTCAAGTTAAGTGGACACTTCTGATGATGTATCATGACGTATGATGAGTGGACACTTCTGATGACGTATCATGACGTATGATGAGTGGACACTTCTGATGACGTATCATGACGTATGATGAGTGGACACTTCTGATGACGTATCATGACGTATGATGAGTGGACACTTCTGATGACGTATCATGACGTATAATGAGTGGACACTTGCAGGGCAAAGGGTGAGGGAAGAATGAATTAATTTTAAATGGACCGCCCTTGCCCAGAAATGTGTCACTAGTTTGTCCCACGGTTGTGTTTTCAGTCATCATAGCGACCGTCCGTATTGTAGTGTATTTTAGAAAAGACTTGATTTGCCCTAACAAAAAATGTTAATGAATTATAATCCACAAAAAAATTCACAGTTCCTGTTGCTGCAGGATAATCTTTCTGCTGTGAGAAACTTTATATTTTATTTTAGGTACCCATAAGCAATAATTTGAAAATGTTGTGGACATAGAGTTTTGGAAATGTACTTAATAATTCTTAAACAAAACTGTAATCTCACCTCTTAGCTTTGGTGTCATGTCCACCAGAGAAACTCATTTTAGAGGCAGGGCCCCCCTCCTCTCTCTCCCCAGAGAGACTCATTTTAGAGGCAGGGCCCCCCTCCTCTCTCCCAAGAGAGACTCATTTTAGAGGCAGGGGACCCCCCTCCTCTCTCTCTCCAGAGAGACTCATTTTAGACCACTGACCCCTAAACAGAGATCCAGCATGTTGGTTGTGGTGAACACAGTGACAACTCATTCTAGAATGTCAATTGTTCTCTTATTCATAATCTCTTAGAAATAAAACATTTACAAACATACATATCCAAACAGTCAGGTGAACTGTCAATCATAATAATAAGTCACTGTTTGTTTAGGTAGTTATAGACAGTGCAGCAACACAAGGCCATGTCTCACACTTATTTGTATTCATTAAAAGTAGGCTATTTATTGTCTTTCAATCTGTTCTTTTCTAAACGTATCTGAGAATGTAGACAGAAGGGCTAAAACGGGCTTGATTGATCTGAGGGGAAATTATTGATACATTCATAAAGTTTTTTTGCAACAAGTAAGAGATGTTATGTTATGTAAAGTAGGCTAGGTTATAATGTAAACTCAGCAAAAAAAGAAACGTCCCTTTTTCAGGACCCTGTCTTTCAAAGACAATTCGTAAAAATCCAAATAACTTCACATATCTTCATTGTAAAGGGTTTAAACACTGTTCTCTATGCTTGTTCAATGAACCATAAACAATTAATGAACATGCACCTGTGGAACGGTCGTTAAGACACTAACAGCTTACAGACGGTAGGCAATTAAGTTCACTGTTATGAAAACTTTGGACACTGAAGAGGCCTTTCTACTGACTCTGACAATTTATTGCCCAGGGTCCTTGCTCATCTGCGTGAACGTGCCTTAGGGCATGCTGCAAGGAGACAGCTGATCATCCTCGCAGTGGCAGACCACGTGCAACAACACCTGCACAGGACCGATACATCCGAACATGACACCTGCGGGACAGGTACAGGATGGCAACAACAACTGCCCGAGTTACACCAGGAACGCACAATCCCTCCATCACTGCTCAGACTGTCCGCAATAGGCTGAGAGAGGCTGGACTGAGGGCTTGTAGGCCTGTTGTAAGGCAGGTCCTCACCAGACATCACCGGCAACAACGTCACATATGGGCACAAACACACCGTCGCTGGACCAGACAGGACTGGCAAAAAGTGCTCTTAACTAATGAGTCGTGGTTTTGTCTCACCAGGGGTGATGGTCGGATTCACGTTTATCGTAGAAGGAATGAGCGTTACACCGAGGCCTGTACTCTGGAGCGGGATCGATTTGGAGGTGGAGTGTCCGTCATGGTGTGGGGAGGTGTGTCACAGCATCATCGGACTGAGCTTGTTGTCATTGCTGGCAATCTCAACGCTGTGCGTTACAGGGAAGACATCCTCCTCCCTCATGTGGTACCCTTCCTACAGGCTCATCCTGACATGACCCTCCAGCATGACAATGCCACCAGCCATACTGCCCGTTCTGTGTGTGATTTCCTGCAAGACAGGAATGTCAGTGTTCTGCCATGGCCAGCGAAGAGCCCGGATCTCAATCCCATTGAGCACGTCTGGGACCTGTTGGATAGGAGGGTGAGGGCTAGGGCCATTCCCCCCAGAAATGTCTGGGAACTTGCAGGTGCCTTGGTGGAAGAGTGGGGTAACATCTCAAATCAAATCAAATCAAATTTTATTGGTCACATGCGCCGAATACAACAGGTGCAGACATTACAGTGAAATGCTTACTTACAGCCCTTAACCAACAGTGCATTTATTTTAAACAAAAAAAAAAGTAAAAATAAAACAAAAAAAGTGTTGAGAAAAAAAAGAGCAGAAGTAAAATAAAGTGACAGTAGGGAGGCTATATATACAGGGGGGTACCGTTGCAGAGTCAATGTGCGGGGGCACCGGCTAGTTGAGGTAGTTGAGGTAATATGTACATGTGGGTAGAGTTAAAGTGACTATGCATAGATAATAAACAGAGTAGCAGCAGCATAAAAAGGATGGGGTGGGGGGGCAGTGCAAATAGTCCGGGTAGCCATGATTAGCTGTTCAGGAGTCTTATGGCTTGGGGGTAGAAGCTGTTGAGAAGTCTTTTGGACCTAGACTTGGCACTCGGTACCGCTTGTCGTGCGGTAGCAGAGAGAACAGTCTATGACTAGGGTGGCTGGAGTCTTTGACAATTTTGAGGGCCTTCCTCTGACACTGCCTGGTATAGAGGTCCTGGATGGCAGGAAGCTTTGCCCCAGTGATGTACTGGGCCGTACGCACTACCCTCTGTAGTGCCTTGTGGTCGGAGGCCAAGCAGTTGCCATACCAGGCGGTGATGCAACCAGTCAGGATGCTCTCGATGGTGCAGCTGTAGAATTTTTTGAGGATCTGAGGACCCATGCCAAATCTTTTTAGTCTCCTGAGGGGGGAATAGGCTTTGTCGTGCCCTCTTCACGACTGTCTTGGTGTGTTTGGACCATGATAGTTCGTTGGTGATGTGGACACCAAGGAACTTGAAGCTCTCAACCTGTTCCACTACAGCCCCGTCGATGAGAATGGGGGCGTGCTCAGTCCTCTTTTTTTTCCTGTAGTCCACAATCATCTCCTTTGTCTTGGTCACGTTGAGGGAGAGGTTGTTGTCCTGGCACCACACGGCCAGATCTCTGACCTCCTCCCCTATAGGCTGTCTCATCGTTGTCGGTGATCAGGCCTACCACTGTTGTGTCGTCGGAAAATCTCACAGCAAGAACTGGGAAATCTGGTGCAGTCCATGAGGAGGAGATGCACTGCAGTACTTAATGCAGCTGGTGGCCAAACCAGATACTGACTGTTACTTTTGATTTGGATCCCCCTTTTGTTCAGGGACACATTTTTCAATTTCTGTGGAACTTGTTCAGTTTATGTCTCAGTTGTTGAATCTTGTTATGTTCACACAAATATTTACATATGTTAAGTTTGCTAAAAACAAACGCAGTTGACAGTGAGAGGACGTTTCTTTTTTTGCTGAGTATATAATAGCGGTTTGTTAGTGATATGCAGATGGAGGTCTATACCTCAGCTATAGCCTACATATCCTAGATGACCAGCCTAAACCTGTTCAGATCAGTTCCCATAACGTTACAGGCCTACCAGTAGCAGGACAGCGCATGTAGCCTAGGCATGATATGTTTCACATTTCCAACAGAGACCTTCAGGTTGGTCAGCATGTTAAGTGATCATATATCAAACCTACTCTGACTATTGAATGTCTGTAAACGACCTAACTTTCTAATATAATAGTGGAGGCTACGGAAGGAACACCATACATTGGCTGCTACTGTAGGCTGAATGATAGAACAGCTATTTCCATGTTAAATGTTATTGGATGCCTTTTTTACATTATGATCAAATAGCCTACTTGGTCTCTGTTAAAACTGTAACTTAAAGTGGGTACAGCCTCAGTGTTCACAGTAAACTCACGCCGGAAGTTGCACAGATCGCTACACTATTGTAGAACTATGATACAATTACATTTATCATATGAAATGTGAAATGTAGAACTATGACGAATGAATATTGATATATTGAATTCACAGGAGGTTGATGGCACCTTAATTGGGGAGGACGGGCTTGTGGTAATGGCTGGAGCGGAATAGGTGGAATGGTATCATTAATATGAGCCGTCCTCCCCTCAGCAACCTCCACTGATTGAATTTGACTTGCCCACGTCCAGTTAGCGCCATTTTGTATGATTAAACTGTCAAGTCATTATATATGTTCTGTTCTGCTGAGAGCACCTTCCTGATGACTGGCACTCTGTACATTCCTATGGATGAGGCCTGAGCTGGAATGTGAAGCTAACTGAAGCTAACTTTAGAAAACCAGTATATCTAGCTTGCATCATAGTCCACCCCTCAGGCTACATACAGGTTTCAGCATGAGGCAGACATCAACAGCCGAGTTGTAGGCTACAACCTGGGTTGTATTCATTAGTTGACTCCGCAGCCAACAGTTTTAAAATGTTGCATAAACAGTTTACTCCAAACGCTGTACAACGTGACCTAAACGGTTTCTGTTGCCAAACGTTTTGCTACAGTGGGCACTAATGAATACACACAACCTGTTTTTAGGAAGTGTAAGTTGTTGTTAGTCTTTCCACAGTATTTATTTGTATCTCTTTCACACAACATACCTTCCTGAGTGAAAAGCGTTAACAGTAGATTAGAAAGAGAAAATGTTGTTGCTTGTTGTGTTTTAAGCCTGTTTTGAGAAGACAAGTCTATAGACCTATGATACAGTACACTCTTAGAAAAAAGAGTTCCAAAAGGGTCCTCTGGCTGTCCCCACAGGAGAACGCTTTTGGGTTCCAGGTAAAACCCTTCTGGCTTCCATGTAGAACCCTCTGTGGAAAGGGTTCTTCATGGAACCCAAAAGGGTTCTACCTAGGACCAAAAAGGGTTCTACAAAGGGTTCTCCTATGGGGACAGCCAAAGAACCCTTTTAGATTCTAGATAGTGTAGGGGCGATCACCCTGGGGCACACAGATGGAAACAGAACGAATTCTCCCCACGCATCTAATTTATATCCAAAACATTTTAAGGAGAGTAGGCCTATTATAACACTGTCCACAAAACATATCATCAACTATATGAATACACATAACAATATCATCAACCATATTAATACACATAACAATATCATCAACTATATGAATACACATAACAATATCATCAACTATATTAATACACATAACAATATCATCAACCATATTAATACACATAACAATATCATCAACTATATTAATACACATAACTATATCATCAACTATATGAATACACATAACAATATCATCAACTATATGAATACACATAACAATATCATCAACTATATTAATACACATAACAATATCATCAACTATATGAATACACATAACAATATCATCAACTATATGAATACACATAACAATATCATCAACTATATGAATACACATAACATTATCATCAACTATATGAATACACATAACAATATCATCAACTATATTAATACACATAACAATATCATCAACTATATTAATACACATAACAATATCATCAACTATATGAATACACATAACAATATCATCAACTATATTAATACACATAACAATATCATCAACCATATTAATATCATAACAATCGTCGTCTTACCTTTTATATGTCTCTCAATAGAAGTAGAGTCTGGAATGATCATTCGGTGGTGGAAAGTTCCTTTAGTTTGTTCTGCTCATTTCCATATCAGGTTCTACCTGTTCTCTCTCCCACTCCCTGTCTCTTTATAGCTCTTACAATGTGCCTTGGCATACATTCTACAAGTGTCTGGAACTCCAAATGTAGTTCTGATTTAGTGTTCCAAATGAAAACAATTTGATTAAACTGGTTAATATGGTTAAAATACATTAAGACTGAGTAATGCTGTGATTGTTTTTATTATTTTGTATTGAAATGTTTGAATTTTATTTTCCCTATGTCCTTTCAATATAGGAACAATTTGTGAAATGACAGCCTTCTGTAAATATGGACAAAAGTCTATGGATTAATTTGATGGTATGTGTCTTGCAACATTATGTAAAATGACAGGTTGAGAAACACTGCATCTTCCTAGGTGCATATGTGAGAAGGAACGAAAACTGTCTCCCTATGTGTGTGCCATCCCTAAACATCAAGTGTTTGTGGTTCATTAAAATGTTTATTGTCAAGGTTGAAAAAAGAAAAAAAGAAAAAAAATATCTTGAACTCTATTGGAGGGATGTGACATCATTCTACCACAAGAAATTCCATAATTTAGTGTTTTGTTGATGGTTGTCTTCAATAGGGTTGAGACCTGGTGACTGAGACGGCCATGGCATATTGTGAAACATCAGCAAGTTCAGAAGTCTTCATCACTGAAGATCCTGCCAAACGTGTCCCAACAATCACCAATCGTTAAGCTCTTCCCGAGCAGGGTTGCAGTCTCTCTTCGTTGCAGCTCCTCTCTCCCAATGGGTAGCAGCTCATCTCTCCCCAGGGGTAGCAGTTCCTCTCTCCCCAGGGGTAGCAGCTCCCTCTCTCCCCAGGGGTATCAGCTCCTCTCTCCCCAGGGGTAACAGCTCCTCTCTCCCCAGGGGTAACAGCTCCTCTCTCCCCAGGGGTAGCAGCTCCTCTCTCCCCAGGGGTAACAGCTCCTCTCTCCCCAGGGGTAGCAGCTCCTCTCTCCCCAGGGGTAACAGCTCCTCTCTCCCCAGGGGTAACAGCTCCTCTCTCCCCAGGGGTATCAGCTCCTCTCTCCCCAGGGGTAACAGCTCCTCTCTCCCCAGGGGTAGCAGCTCCTCTCTCCCCAGGGGTAGCAGCTCCTCTCTCCCCAGGGGTAGCAGCTCCTCTCTCCCCAGGGGTAGCAGCTCCTCTCTCCCCAGGGGTAGCAACTCCTCTCTCCCCAGGGGTAGCAGCCCCTCTCTCCCCAGGGGTAACAGCTCCTGTCTCCCCAGGGGTAGCAGCTCCTCTCTCCCCAGGGGTAGCAGCTCCTCTCTCCCCAGGGGTAACAGCTCCTCTCTCCCCAGGGTAGCAGCTCCTCTCTACCCTAGGATTTGAAGACATCGGTGGCTTAGCCCATAGCAGTAGGAGGGTCCGGGAAGGAATTTCAACAGCTAAATCCAGGAATACATCACCAGTGTATTGCCAAAAACCACTCAAGAACTTCAAATATAGACTCTGACCTCTCCAATGAGCCAAACTGATTAAATAATCCCACAGTACCTAAACACCCTCTCTCTCTCTCTCTCTCTCTCTCTCTCTCTCTCTCTCTCTCTCTCTCTCTCTCTCTCTTTCTCTCTCTCTCTCTCTCTCTCTCTCTCTCTCTCTCTCTCTCTCTCTCTCTCTCTCTCTCTCTCTCTCTCTCTCTCTCTCTCTCTCTCTCTCTCTCTCTCTCTCTCTCTCTCTCTCTCTCACACACACACACAGTGCAGTAATTAGAATCCCTATATCAGCTTTTAGTGATAGTCTACTGTGTGTTCTCCCCTCCTCTGTATCTCTCCATCACTTTCTCTGTGTCGTCTATTGATGTCTTTCATCTTGTCTGGTGTCTCTCTCCATCATATCCTATTCTTCTGTTGCTGTCTCTGTGTCTTGTCTGGTGTCTCTCTCCATCATATCCTATTCTCCTGTTGCTGTCTCTGTGTCTTGTCTGGTGTCTCTCTCCATCATATCCTATTCTTCTGTTGCTGTCTCTGTGTCTTGTCTGGTGTCTCTCTCCATCATATCCTATTCTCCTGTTGCTGTCTCTGTGTCTTGTCTGGTGTCTCTCTCCATCATATCCTATTCTTCTGTTGCTGTCTCTGTGTCTTGTCTGGTGTCTCTCTCCATCATATCATATTCTTCTGTTGCTGTCTCTATGTCTTGTCTGGTATCTCTCTCCATCATATCCTATTCTTCTGTTGCTGTCTCTGTGTCTTGTCTGATGTCTCTCTAGTTTTGCAATCCAAATTTGGAGCTATTGGAATTGTAACATGTTGTCCCATGTACATGGTGTAATTTACTGATGGTCCTTAACTAGCCCCATAGGGATATCCAAATTCAACCCAAATGTACCACAGGCATTACGATTGGTTCGGGTGCAGTTACATTCTGAATGGATTATTACTTGGTGTGGGCATGTGGGCAACCTTCATTTACGTTGTGATGCAGTCACAACCACAAGTCTCACTAAACTCAGTTTTGGACAAGACTGACTTTATGACAAAAATTATCCAATATTTTTCCGCGGAATTGTGCCATGTTTATTCTGGTGATAACTGGACCACTGGCTGTCTCATGGAGTCTGTGAGGGTGAGTGTCATGGTCGGGATGGCCTGAACTCAGAGCCTGATAGAATACCAAGGAAAACCGTAGTAACTGCAGTAGAACATGGTGGAACAAAGCCAGATGGCAGTAACCTCACTTACTGCTGTTTCCTTGGTTTTTACTGGGATTTTGTAGTTGCATAAAATTTGATCCTCCATTTTCTCTGAAACGGAAGATAATTGAACCAGGACACTTTGTCACAAGATATAACAGATACTATGAAGCCTGATTTAGGTCTGAACTCATCTTTGACCAAATGTGTAGCAGCAGTTTGCAATTGTACGGCAGAATAGCTGTGCATATAATCCTAATACCTCTTCATGGACTACATTTGAACACTTAAACATTGTCTTCTTTTAGGGCGGGACCTGGTATGGTGTGGTCACATTGCCTAGTGGTTAGAACGTTGGGCCAGTAACTGAAAGGTCGCTGGTTCAAATACCTGAGCCGTCAATGTGAAAATCTGTTGATGTGCCCTTAAGCAAGGCACTTAACACTAACTTGCTTCATGGGTGCTGTACTACTATGACTGACCCTGTAAAACAACACATTTCACTGCACCTATCCGGTGTATCTGACAATAAAAACATAAATATTTTTTTGCAATTACAACAGTTAATTTAACAATGCTGGTTATAACTCTTGTTGACGTTGATCCAAGGACACCTTCACTTGCATTACCCTCTTACTGCAGAAAAATATTCTCATGAAATCATGTGACTTATAGTTAGAGAGAACGATTCCTGTAAACGCACACTGCTACAAGCAGGAAACAAGGTATGGACAAACCAGAAATGTGACATTTCTGTTTGATAGTAACCCTGAATGATGAATGTGTGATCTATCTTGTCATCTTTTGGCCAACCACATTGGAACATTCTAATCTTTAAGGACATGAAGTATGGAGTCATTGTTTTCAGGAAGGTGTCTCCATGGCGATAGGAGGGACAGGAGGCAGACTAAAGGGCAAGGGAAGCCACCTGAACTACTGCCCTACAAAGGCAAAGAGCAGTCTACGCAAATGTCCGTGCATATCAACCATAACCACTGATCTGACCTATGACCCCTAAAATGCTGATACTGAACTCTGCCTTTGTATGACCTTAAACAAGTATATGGGTAATGCAACGGCAAAGTGCAGTATGTAGAAATATAAATATGTTGATCCAACTTTCTTGTTGTTTATCTGTTTGATGGAAACGGTTTGATAGTTGTTTCTACCTTCCAACTGTATTTAATGGTGTTATGTAGTCGTGTTTTCATGTTTTCAATGTTGTATTATAGTAGGCCTAAGATTATTTCATCATGGAGAATGTTTATACTTAAGAAATATTTGACATTGTATGACTATCATTATAATGCTGTTTTACCAATATTCACTCTCTCTCTCTCACACACACACACACTCACAGACACACACACACACACATAGCCCCCCGCACACACACACACACTCACTGTGCAGTAATTATAATCTAAAGAGCAGCTTTAAGTGATACAGTCCTCTGCCTCTCT
Source organism: Coregonus clupeaformis (assembly GCF_020615455.1). Lineage (NCBI taxonomy): Eukaryota > Metazoa > Chordata > Actinopteri > Salmoniformes > Salmonidae > Coregonus > Coregonus clupeaformis. The sequence goes on from NW_025533652.1 coordinate 361,606, forward strand.
CCATTACTTTCTCTGTCTTCTGTTGCTGTCTCTCTTGTCTCCTCTCTTCTGTTGCTGTCTCTCTTGTCTCCTCTCTTCTGTTGTTGTCTCTCTTGTCTCCCCCCTTCTGTTGCTGTCTCTCTTGTCTGCCCTCTTCTGTTGCTGTCTCTCTTGTCTGCCGTTTTCTGTTGTTGTCTCTCTTTTCTGTTCTCTTCTGTTGCTGTCTCTTTTCTACCCTCTTCTGTTGCTGTCTCTCTTGTCTCCCCTCTTCTGTTGCTGTCTCCTCGCTCACCGTCTTCTGTTGCTGTCTCTTGTCTGCCCTCTTCTGTTGCTGTCTCTCTTGTCTCCCCCCTTCTGTTGCTGTCTCTCTTGTCTGCCCTCTTCTGTTGCTGTCTCTCTTGTCTGCCGTTTTCTGTTGTTGTCTCTCTTTTCGGTTCTCTTCTGTTGCTGTCTCTTTTCTACCCTCTTCTGTTGCTGTCTCTCTTGTCTCCCCTCTTCTGTTGCTGTCTCCTCGCTACCGTCTTCTGTTGCTGTCTCTTGTCTCCCCTCTTCTGTTGCTGTCTCTCTTGTCTACCCTCTTGTGTTCTTGTCTCTCTTGTCTGCCCTCTTCTGTTGCTGTCTCTTTTCTGTCCTCTTCTGTTGCTGTCTCTCTTGTCTCCCCCCTTCTGCTCAACCAACCTTGGTTCTCTCTCCATCTGCCCTCTTCTGTCACTTTCTCTGTGTCTTGTCTGTTGCTGTCTGTGTCTTGTCTGTTTCTATCTGTGTCTTGTCTGTTGCTGTCTCAGGTTCCAGTTTGTTACTGTCTCCTGTGTCTATTTTCTTCTGTTATGGCCTGTTCTGTCTCTCTCCATCATATCCTATTCTTCTGTTGCTGTCTCTGTGTCTTGTCTGGTGTCTCTCTCCATCATATCCTATTCTTCTGTTGCTGTCTCTGTGTCTTGTCTGGTGTCTCTCTCCATCATATCATATTCTTCTGTTGCTGTCTCTGTGTCTTGTCTGGTGTCTCTCTCCATCATATCCTATTCTTCTGTTGCTGTCTCTGTGTCTTGTCTGGTGTCTCTCTCCATCATATCCTATTCTTCTGTTGCTGTCTCTGTGTCTTGTCTGGTGTCTCTCTCCATCATATCCTATTCTTCTGTTGCTGTCTCTGTGTCTTGTCTGGTGTCTCTCTCCATCAACAGAAATATTGGTGAGGGTTAGGCCTACTCCAATACAACATTGAAAACATGAAAACACGACTACATAACACCATTAAATACAGTTGGAATATAGTTACAACACTCAAACTGTTTCCATCAAACAGAAAAACAACAAGAAAGCTGGATAAACACATTTAGATTTCTACATACTGCACTTTGCTTGTGCATGACCCATACAGCTGTTTAAGGTCATACAAAGGCAGAGTGCAGTATCAGCATTTAAGGGGTCATAGGTCAGATCAGTGGTCATGGTTGATATGCATGGACCAAAAAACCCAACTTTAAAGCCATTTTTCTCAGATTCACTGTTTGCGTAGACTGCTCTTTGCCTTTGTAGAACAGTAGTTCAGGTGGCTTCCCCTTGCCCTTAGTCTGCCTCCTGTCCCTCCTATCACCATGGAGACACCTTCCTGAAAACAATGACTCCATACTTTGCTGAAACCTGTTCTGCCAGTTCATGTCCTTAAAGATGAATGTTGGAATGTTCCAATGTGGTTACCCCAAAAAGATGCCAAGATAGATCACACATCCATAACTTGTTTCCTGCTTGTAGCAGGCCACGTTCACAGGAATCCTTTTCTCTAACTATAGATCATATGATTTCATGAGAATATTTTTCTGGAGTGAGAGTGTAATGCAAGTCAAGGTGTCCTTGGATGAATGTCAACAAGATTTATAACCAGCATTGTTAAACTAACTGTTGTAATAAATAAATAAAATATTTGTAAATGTATTGTCACAGACACCGGATAGATGCAGTGAAATGTATTGTTTTACAGTGTCATAGTAGTACGGCGCCCCTGGAGCAAATCAGGTGTAAGTGCCTTGCTTAAGGGCACAGACAGATTTTTACCTTGACGGCTCAGGTATTCGAACCAGCAAACTTTCAGTTACTGGCCCCACTAGGTAATCTTACCATACCAGTTCACACCCTAACAGAAGACACTGTTCAAGTGTTCAAATGTAGTCCATGAAGAGGTATTAGGATTATGTGTACAGCTATTCTGCCGTACAATTGCAAACTGCTGCTACACATTTGGTCAAAGATGAGTTCAGACCTAAATTCAGGCTTCGTAGTATCTGTTATATCTTGTGACAAAGTGTCCTGGTTCAATTATCTTCAGTTTCAGAGAAAATGGAGGGTCAAATTTGCTGTAACTACAAAATCCCAGTAAAAACCAAGGAAACAGAGGTAAGTGAGGTTACTGCCATCTGGCTTTGTTCCACCATGTTCTACTGCAGTTACTATGGTTTTCCTTGGTATTCTATCAGGCTCTGAGTTCAGGCCATCCCAACCATGACACTCACCCTCACACACTCCATGAGACAGCCAGTGGTCCAGTTATCACCAGAATAAAACATGGCACAATCACGCAGAAACATTATGGTTTAACTCGCATTGAAATGCAAATACCCAGATAATGGTAAGAAAGACAGCAAACAAAATATTGAAACGCTCGCTAACATAAAGAAAAGGACAGCATTGATAGTAATACAAAGTCACATAAGTATAAACATTCTCCGTGATGAAATAGTTCTTACCTTATGGATAAAAACAGCTTGAGGGTTGCTACAATACAACATTCAAAACATGAAAACACAACTACACAACACCATTAATAACCACAAGAAAGCTGGATAAACACATTTAGATTTTTTAGATACTGCACTTTGCTTTTGCATGACCCATACAGCTGTTTAAGGTCATACAAAGGCAGAGTGCAGTATCAGCATTTTAGGGGTCATAGGTCAGATCAGTGGTCATAATAAGATGATACATCAGTGCATTTACACTTATCTACCTACGACATATTTGGCTGGACAGCAAAAACAACTTTAAAGGCTTTTTTGTCTTCAGTTGGACTGTTTTCTAGTTGATGCTCTTTGCCTTTGTAGGGCCGTTTATTCAAGCAGTCAACGGACAACAACTCTTAATGCAATCACGGGGAAAACACTTTTGAAAGCAGTTTTGGCCTTTCTTAAAAAAAGAGGGGGATCCAAGCTTTCCATTGATAACACGTTTATTTCTATACTCCTACAATTGCGCTAATGCATTGTTTTAAAAATGCAGTTGCAACCGGAGTATCAAGCATGGTTTAGGAACATTCACAACAGAGCTCTTAAAGGGGCAACAGCATCTTAAAACCGGAGTATCAAGCATGGTTTAGGATCATTCACAACAGAGCTCTTAAAGGGGCAACGGCATCTTAAAACCGGAGTATCAAGCATGGTTTAGGAACATTTGCAACAGAGCTCTTAAAGGGGCAATGACATCTTAAAAGGGCAACTTTGTAATAGAAACCCCCCAACAACAATTCTGAGTGAATAATAATAATAATAAATAATAATAATAATCAGGATGTGGTGTCCAATGGGGTAAATGCAGATGGACAAACCCCATGCTTCATTTATAGCCACTATGCTGCATCCGTTGGGCTACAGGGGATCATGCTTATTGCTAATAGAACATCTGGTAATAGACCATGAATATAGGATATATGGTTCAATATGTTAAAATCATTTAACATCTGATAATAGACCATGCATATAGGATATATGGTTCAATATGTTAAAATCATTTAACATCTGATAATAGACCATGCATATAGGCTATATGGTTCAATATGTTAAAATCATTTACCATCTGATAATAGACCATGCATATAGGATATATGGTTCAATATGTTAAAATCATTCAACATCTGATAATAGACCATGCATACAGGCTATATGGTTCAATATGTTAAAATCATTTAACATCATCTCTACCAATATCTTATTGGGCTCATTCATGGAGGTGGAAATTATATTTTAGATGGTGTCAGCATCATTGTATTTTCATTCATTCTGGAGTAGAATGGCCTTTTTCTTGTCACCAGAACTGAGCTTCTTAGAACTGAGCTTCTCAAAAAGTATCCCCAGGAGGACCATGGGAACCCTAAGCAAGGGGACTGGAATTGGTCAAATTTGCAGTTTTAATACATTTACAAAAAATGATCCTCTTTTCCTAAAAGCATGACGGTCATGACTTGTTTACATGAAAGGGGAGATTAATTTAGCACAAGACAATCAATCTGAGGTCGACTTAAGTCTTTTTTTTTGCTTTAACCCCTGAGATTTACCTGTTCTACGAGTATGAATGGTCTGAGGCAGGCGTTAGATTACAAGCGTTTTCAAGTGTAACGTTAATAACGATGGTTTTGGGGAACTGCTCAGAGATTTAACAATGCTCCTACAAAGGTTCTAACGATGAACTTGGCCTTAAGATGCTTTTGGGAAACCGGATCCTGGATGAGACCATCTGCTAAATGACTAAAATGTAAAATGTAAGGTTTTAAATACAAATATCATATTACTGTATTTTTTGAAAACGTTTTTAAATATTGATTTCACAAATATAATATTTGTACAGTTCTTTATTAAAAATGTAGTTATTTTTACATTTCACTGTGTAAAACCTAGTAGTACTACTTATTTCTCTGAGAGTGAGGCAGATATATATTATTACTATGTAAAACCTAGCAGTACTACTTATTTCTCTGAGAGTGAGGCAGATATATATATTATTACTGTGTAAAACCTAGCAGTACTACTTATTTATCTGAGAGTGAGGCAGATATGTAGCATTTGTAAAGAAAAACATTACTTGTCTATCTGAAATGAAGCATCAAGTGATAGATTTTAAACAAATACATGTCTTTCATTGAACAACCCCATGCCATGATTAGATAGTGAAAAAACACACCAATCTCTTTCATTATTTCTTGAAACAATAAAAGCTAATATACCAACATTTCTGAAAAGTGATATATAGCGTTTTGGAATGAAACTCTTCTCATCTCTCACAGTTGAAGTGTACCTATGATAAAAAGTACAGACCTCTACATGCTTTGTAAGTAGGAAAACCTCCAAAATCGGCAGTGCATCAAATACTTGTTCTCCCCACTGTATATATCGTTTTGGAATGAAACTCTTCTGATGTTTCCCCATCTGAGCTCAGAGTAGATGAGAGACTAAGGGGACGGTTTCCCAGACAGAGTTTTTAATTGAAGTCAGGACCAGGTAAATTCTACTGAAGTATCTCCACAATATCCCCACACGTCTTATTACCTGTTCTGTCTGTGTCCCGTATACTCCCTCTCCGGCGTTCCAGGTCACCAGTCTGCTCATTATTACGCACACCTGTCGCCATCGTTACGCCCCCTGTGACCAATCAGACTCACCTGGACTCCATCACCTTCCTGATTACCTCCCCTATATCAGTCACTCCCTTTGGTTCCTTCCCCAGGCGTTATTGATTCTGTTTCGGTGTTTCATGTCTGTACGCTACTCCTGTTTCTTGTTTTGTTCTATGTATTATTAAATTAACTTCCTGTACTTGCTTCCTGACTCCCAGCATTCATGTTACAGTCTGGCTGTAGCAGGCTGCCTAGTAAATTAAATGTCTTTGGCCCCATTACAATAAAACATGTAAGCACAATGTTGTCCTGATCCATGTCATTTGCAAGAACAAAATATTAAAACCGTTCTGTATATGAGCTCCACTGCTCAATACTTTCATCAAACTGTCCAATGGTTCCAACAATTCCAGCCATTTTTCATTTCTCAATAAGCTCCTGATTGTCACTCACTTCAGTATTGTCCTCAACCACAGCAATATTTTCCTCAGTCACGTGATCTTCATTCACTTCACTCACTGACGTTTCCTCCTAAGTTCGCTCATTTAGCAGTTTTAATTAAAAGGTTTGTCTTCACAGTAGAATAAATGTCCTTTCCTTTAATCACGTTGTTTTCCCGATCCGATGTCCGTCTCGAGTCCTTTTCTGCCGTCCATGACGATGTTAACTCTCTTTCTTAGCTAGCTCGACTATGCACCTGCCTCTGCTAGCAATACACTGTGCTAAAATTAGCCTAGACTGTACCACATAAAAACTACAGTTTTAAACAGTTGTAAAAACCCACTTCTTCCAGACAGAATAGTTCCTGTAGATTCAGACTTACTCATCGCCAATCTTTTGTTATGTCTCGTGTGTGTGTGTTTGTGTGTGTGTTTGTGTGTCCCCAGTGTGTTTGTGTGTGTGCGTGTGTCCGGTGTGTGTGTGTGTGTGTGTTTGTCCTGCATGTGTGTGTCCAGTGTGTGTGTGTCCAGGTGTGTGTGTCCAGTGTGAGTGTGTCCAGTGTGTGTTTGTCCTGTGTGTGTGTGTTTGTGTGTGTGTGTTTGTGTGTGTGTGTGTCCAGTGTGTGTGTTCAGTGTGTGTGTGTCCAGTGTGAGTGTGTCCAGTGTATGTGTTTGTCCAGTGTGCGTGTGTGTGTATGTGTGTGTGTGTTTGTGTGTGTCCAGTGTGTTTGTGTGTGTGTCCAGTGTGTGTGTGTGTGTGTGTGTGTGTGTGTGTCTAGTGTGTGTGTGTGTGTCCAGTGTATATGTGTGTGTGTGTGTGTGTCCGGTGTGTGTGTGTGTGTGTCCAGTGTGTGTGTGTGTGTCCAGTGTGTGTGTCCAGTGTGTTTGTTTGTCCAGTGTGTGTGTGTGTGTGTCCAGTGTGTGTGTGTGTGTGTGTGTGTGTTTGTGTCCAGTGTATGTGTGTGTGTGTCCGGTGTGTGTGTGTGTGTGTGTGTGTCCACTGTGAGTGTGTCCAGTGTGTGTGTGTCCAGTGTATGTGTTTGTCCAGTGTGTGTGTGTGTGTGTGTGTTTGTCCAGTGTGTATGTGTGTGTGTGTCCAGTGTGTGTGTCCAGTGTGTGTGTGTGTCCAGTGTGTGAGTGTGTCCAGTGTGTGTGTGTGTCCAGTGTGTGTGTGTCCAGTTTGTGTGTGTGTATGTCCAGTGTGAGTGTGTCCAGTGTGTGTGTTTGTCCAGTGTATGTGTGTGTGTGTGTCCGGTGTGTGTGTGTGTGTGTGTGTGTGTGTCCAGTGTGTGTGTGTCCAGTGTGAGTGTGTCCAGTGTGTGTGTGTCCAGTGTGTGTGTATTTGTACAGTGTGTGTGTGTGTCCTGTGTGTGTGTGTGTGTGTGTGTGTGTGTGTGTGTGTGTGTGTGTGTGTGTGTGTGTGTGTGTGTGTTTGTCCAGTGTGTGTGTGTGTTTGTGTGTCCAGTGTGTGTGTGTGTGTCGAGTGTGTGTGTGTGTCCAGTGTGTGTGTGTCCAGTGTGTGTGTGTGTGTGTGTGTCCAGTGTGTGTGTGTCCAGTGTGTGTGTGTGTCCAGTGTGTGTGTGTGTGTCCAGTGTGTGTGTGTCCAGTGTGTGTGTGTGTATGTCCAGTGTGAGTGTGTCCAGTGTTTGTGTTTGTCCAGTGTGTGTGTGTGTGTGTGTATGTGTGTGTGTTTGTTTGTGTCCAGTGTGTGTGTGTGTGTGTGTGTGTGTTTGTGTGTGTCCAGTGTGTGTCCAGTGTGTGTCCAGTGTGTGTGTGTGTGTGTATCAGTGTTACCATGGTTATTATTTACAGGGACACTGTGGAGTCAACATCATAAACCCCAAACCCTGGATAGAGGGGCTCAGTGAATGTGGAGTGGAATGTGTTCAGGTGGGTCAGTGTGTCAGAGGAGACTCTGTAGAAGGACAGAGTGCCGGCTGGCCAGTCCAGATACACTCCTACTCTGTGGGAGCTGGAGGAGGGGACGTCTATGGTAGTGGACTTATTATTGTGACAGGCTCTGTAACTGTTGTCAGAGCAGGTCAGACTCCAGGACTTGTCATTGGATCCAATCACACAGTCATCACCCCTTCCTCTCCTGCTGATTCCTTTATATGCCACTCCTATATCAGCCCCTCCCCCACTCCACTCTACCTCCCAGTAACAGCGCCCAGTCAGACCCTCTCTACACAGCACCTGTCCACAGTCCTCAAATCTCTCTGGGTGATCAGGATACGGCTGCTTCTCTCTCCTACGTGTCACCTTTCTGTTCTCCTCAGACAGAGAGAGGAATCTGTTTACTGTGTTTAGGTCCAGTGTGAGATCACAGACATCTGATGGATGAAACCAGACACAATATTAGAAATCATCATCATTCACATTAGAATGTTAACTCACTTTTCACTAATTAATTTAATGTAGATGTTTCTAGGTATCAAAAGGAGAAGTTAAGGTAACTTGAGATTTGTTCAATGATCATATGTTATACTGTATGGTAATATAAAACACACTTATTCCCATTAATTACACACACACACATCCTGAACACACACACACACACACACACACACACACACACACACACACACACAGGACACACACACATCCTGAACACAGACACACAGACACACACACACTGGGACACACACACACAATATTACAAATCATCATCATCCTGAACACACACACACACACACATACTGAACACACACACACACTGAACAAACACACACATTTCTAAAGTAACACAAACACGCCACACACACACCCAGACACACACATTGTCAAAGCAACTCTTTGTAAACTTTGGTGTCCCTGATTTGTGCTTCTGTAGAACTACAGCTGATATTTAATATGACCAAGTAAGTAATGATGGTGGTCTTTGACTTTGACTTCACTTGAATTAAGACTTATTCTTAGTCATCTTCTTCACAGCAGTCAACACTCACATTTTCTAAGTCCAGGTTTCATTGTGTACTCTCCACCATGTTCCACACTGTAGCGGTAAGCAGAAGAACAGACAGTCATTGAGGGATACACCTGAACTCACACACACACACACACACACACACACACACACACACACACACACACACACACACACACACACACACACACACACACACACAGTCAGCTTTGTCCAAGTGTGTGTGTGTGTGTGTGTGTGTCCAGTGTTTTTGTCCTGTGTGTGTCCTTTTTGTGTATGTGTCCTTTTTGTGTGTGTATTTGTCCAGTGTGTGTGTGTGTGTACAGTGTGAGTGTGTGTGTGGGGCCAGTGTGTGTGTGTGTCCAGTGTGTTTGTGTCCAGTGTGTGTGTGATCGTGTGTCCAGAGTGCGTGTGTGTCCAGTGTGTGTCCTTTTTGTGTATGTGTCCAGTGTGTGTGTGTGTCCAGTGTGTGTGTGTGTGTGTCCAGTGTGTGTGTGTCCAGTGTGAGTGTGTGTGTGTGTCCAGTGTGTGTGTGTCCAGTGTGTGTGTGTGTGTGTGTGTGTGTCCAGTGTGAGTGTGTGTGTGTCCAGTGTGTGTGTGGGTTTGTGTCCAGTGTGTGTGTGTGTCTAGTGTGTGTATGTATGGATCCAGTGTGTGTGTGTGTATGTGTGTGTGTGTGTGTGTCCTGTGTGAGTGTGTGTGTTTCCTTTTTGTGTGTGTGTGTGTCCAGTCTGTGTCTGTGTGTGTCCAGTCTGTGTGTGTGTTTGTCTAGTGTGTTTTTTTTCTCCAGTTTGTGTGTGTGTGGGTGGGTGAGTGTGTGTGAGTGTGTGTGTGTGTCCAGTGTGTGTGTGTGTGTGTGTGTGTGTGTGTGTGTGTGTGTGTGTCCAGTGCGTCTGTGTGTGTGTCCAGGATGTGTGTGTGTGTCTGTGTGTGTGTGTCCAGTGTGTGTGTGTGTGTGTGTGTCCAGTGTGTGTGTGTGTCCAGTGTTTGTGTGTGTGTGTGTGTGTGTGTGCGTGTGTGTCCAGTGTGTGTGTGTGTGTCTAGTGTGTTTTTTTTCCTCCAATCCAGTGTGAATGAATGAGTGTGTGTATAGGTGGATCCAGTGTGTTAGTGTGTGCTGGTCCAGTTTGTGTGAGTGTGTGTGTCCAGTGTGTGTTTGTGTGTGTCCAGTGTGAGTGTGTGTGTGTGTGTGTGTGTGTCCAGTGTGTGTGTGTGTGTGTGTGTGTGTGTATCCAGTTTGTGTGTGTGTGTGTGTGTTTGTCCAGTGTGTGTGTGTGTCCAGTGTGTGTGTGTGTCTCCAATGTGAGTGTGTGTGTGTGTGATCCAGTGTGTGTGTGTGTGTGTGTTTGTCCAGTGTGTGTTTCCAGTGTGTGTGTTTCCAGTTTGTGTGTGTGTGTGTTTCTCCAGTGTGTGTGTGTGTCCAATGTGTGTGTGTTTTCAGCGTGTGTGTGTCCAGTGTGGGTGTGTGTCCAGTGTGTGTGTGTCCATGTGTGTGTGTGTGTGTGTGTGTGTTTGTGTGTATGTGTCCAGTGTGTGTGTGTGTGTGTCCAGTGTTTGTGTGTGTGTGTGTGTCCAGTTTTAGTGTGTGTGTGTGTGTGTCCAGAGTGTGTCCAGTGTGTGTGTGTGTGTGTTTGTGTGTGTGTGTGTGTGTTTGTCCAGTGTGAGTGTGTTTCAGTGTGTGTTTGTGTGTGTGTGGAGTGTGTTTGTTCAGTGTGTGTATGTGTCCCGTGTGTGTGTGTGTGTGTGTGTGTGTGTGTGTGTGTGTCCAGTGTGTGCGTGTGTCCAGTGTGTGTGTGTGTGTGTGTGTGTGTGTGTGTGTGTGTGTCCAGTGTTTTTTTTTCAGTTTTCCAGTGTGAGTGAGTGTGTGTGGGTCCAGTGTGTGTGTGTGTGTGTGTGTGTGTGTGTGTGTGTCCAGTGTGTGTGTGTGTTTCCAGTGTGTGTGTGTGTGTCCAGTTTGAGTGTGTGTGTGTCCAGTGTGTGTGTGTGTGTGTGTGTGTGTGTGTGTGTGTCCAGTGTGTTTGTGTTTCCGGTGTGTGTGTGTGTGTGTGTGTGTGTGTGTTTGTCCAGTGTGTGTGTGTGTGTGTGTGTGTGTGTGTCCAGTGTGAATGTGTGTGTGTGTGTCCGTGTGAGTGTGTGTGTGTGTCCAGTGTGTGTCTGTGTCCTTTGTTTGTATGTGTCCAGTGTGTGTGTGTCCAGTTTGTGTCCAGTGTGTGTGTGTGTCCAGTGTGTGTGTGTGTAAGTGACCAGTGTGTGTGTCCAGTGTGTGTGTGTTTCCAGTATGTGTGTGTGTGTGTCCAGTGTGTGTGTGTGTGTGTGTGTGTGTGTGTGTGTGTGTGTGTGTGTCCAGTGTGAGTGTGTGTGTGTGTGTCCGTGTGAGTGTGTGTGTGTGTGTCCAGTTTGTGTGTGTGTGCCCATTGTGTCTGTCCAGTGCGTATGTGTTTCCTTTTTGTGTGTGTGGTCCAGCTCTCTCAGGTGTGAGGGGTTTGACTTCAGAGCTGAGACCAGAGAAGCACAGCCTTCCTCTGTGACTAGACAGCCTGGCAGCCTGCAAAGAGTCAAATCATATTAAAACCACACTGCTATTCTTTGGTGGTGAAAGTAGTGGCAGTATATTTTTTCAACATTTTCATTTATACCAGTGTCCTGAAACCTGTCATATATATATCATTATTAGAAAAAAATCATAATATTGTGTGTAGAGAGAAAAATGTATAGTACGAATATATTTTAGTAGACTGACCAGAGCAGTTTAAAAGCAGTATCAGTCAAAAGACAGACAGTGAGGTATCAGATTTAGATTGTATTGAGTATACAGTCCACACCATATCTAGTTTGACAGTGAAGCTAACATTTTAAATGTGGTCTATACTCCAGCATTTTGGATTTGAGATCAAATGTTTCATATGAGTTGACAGTATATAATGTCACCTTTCAATTTAGGGTATTTTCATACATATCTGTTTCACCGCGTTTAGAAATGAAAGGACTTTATGTATCTAGTCCCCTATTTGAAGAAGTCATAAGTATTCTGACCAATTCACTTATAGTGTATTAAAGTAGTCAAAAGTTTAGTATTTGGTCCCAAACTCGTTGGTTGCATTTGCAGTTTGTTTTGGTTGTGTTTTGGGTTATGTTTTGTCCAATAGTAACTGAATGGTGGATGATGACTGGAGTAATTTTCTGTCTAAGTGAGTAGATAACATGTTTCTAAACACTACTAAATTAATCCTGATGATGACATGATTAAGAAAAATCATGAATGAATCATGAATAATAATGAGTGAGAAAGTTACAGAGGCTACAACAAAACATGCTAACCTCTCACCATTACCAATAACAGAGGGGGTATGATCCTTGTGCCTCTGTAACTTTCTCATTCATCATCATTCACCATTTATTCATGATTATTCATAATCATAGTAGCATCCACATGAATGTAGAAGAGTTCAGAAACATCTTCTATTATTACTGACAATACAAGTGAAGTGACTCCAAAATGACAGGACATTATTCACCATTCAGTTTCTATTGGGAAAAACATCATCCAAAACACAACCAAGACAAACTGCAAATGTATTCAACAAGTTTGTAGAATCTCAAGCTTGATGTAATCACTGCAGGTAAGGAATATGGGACCAAATACTAAACTTTTGACTAAATGAATTTGTCCAAATAATTACGACTTCTTCAAATGGGAGAACTAGATACATAAAGTGCTTTCGTATCTAAACACTAAAACAGATATGTATGAAAAACCTCAAATAAAAGGTGACATTCTGTACTGTTGCCTAATATGAAACATTCTATCTGAAATCCAAAATGCTGGAGCATAGCACCAAATGTAAAACTGTAAGCTTCACTGTCCAAACACATATGGTGTGGACTATGTGTGCCTGGTAAACACATGTGGATCTGGTGAACAGTTATCACTTGTTGACCAACTACAGGAATACTGACCTCAGAGTCTCCAGTTTACAGTGGGGATTCCCCAGTCCAGCAGAGAGCAGCTTCAGTCCTGAATCCTTCAGGTCATTGTTACTCAGATCCAGCTCTCTCAGGTGTGAGGGGTTTGACTTCAGAGCTGAGACCAGAGAAGCACAGCCTTCCTCTGTGACTAGACAGCGTGACAGCCTGCAAAGAGTCAAATCATATTAAAACCACACTGCAATTCTTTGGTGGTGAAAATATATTTTTTCAACATTTTCAGATACTTCAGAGTCCTGAAACCTGCCATATCTATTCATATATGTATATATACACACTACTACTAGTCGAGAGTTTGGACACACCTACACATTCAAGGGGTTTTCTTTATTTTTACTATTTTTGACATTGTAGAATAATAGTGAAGACATCAAAACTATGAAATAACACATATGGAATCATGTAGTAACCAAAAAGTGTTTAACAAATCAAAATATATTTTAGATTTTAGATTCTTCAAATAGCCACCCTTTGCCTTGATGACAGCTTTGCACACTCTTGCCATTCTCTCAGCCAGCTTCATGAGGTAGTCACCTGGAATGCATTTCAATTAACAGGTGTGCCTTCTTAAAAGTTAATTTGTGGAATTTCTTTCCTTTTTAATGTGTTTGAGCCAATCAGTTGTGTTGTGACAAGGTAGGGGGGTATACAGAAGATAGCCCTATTTGGTAAAAGACCAAGTCCATTTATGGCAAGAACTGCTGAAATAAGCTACGAGAAATGACAGTCCATCATTACTTTAAGACATGACGGTCAGTCAATACGGAACATTTCAACAACTTTTAAAGTTTCTTCAAGTGCAGTCGTTAAAAATATCAAGCACTAAGATGAAACTGGCTCTCATGAGGACCGCCACAGGAATGGAAGACCCAAAGTTACCTCTGCTGCAGAGGATAAGTTCATCAGAGTTACCACTCTGTTCTACCAGTTAATATTGGAGATGACTCTGTTCTACCAGTTAATATTGGAGATGACTCTGTTCTACCAGTTAATATTGGAGATGACTCTGTTCTACCAGTTAATACTGGAGATGACTCTGTTCTACCAGTTAATATTGGAGATGACTCTGTTCTACCAGTTAATATTGGAGATGACTCTGTTCTACCAGTTAATATTGGAGATGACTCTGTTCTACCAGTTAATATTGGAGATGACTCTGTTCTACCAGTTAATATTGGAGATGAATCTGTTCTACCAGCTAATACTGGAGATGACTCTGTTCTACCAGTTAATATTGGAGATGACTCTGTTCTACCAGTTAATATTGGAGATGACTCTGTTCTACCAGTTAATATTGGAGATGAATCTGTTCTACCAGTTAATATTGGAGATGACTCTGTTCTACCAGTTAATTTTGGAGCGACACTCTGCGAAGCAAGCAGATGTGGCTAAAATAACTAACTTCCTATATTCCATCTGAATAAATAACCTACAATTCAGGTAATAAACCCATTGAGTTGACTGATGTCTGGGGGACTTCAGCAGTTTCTAGAGTCGTCACCTTATTTAGTGTTTTCTTCATGAATGTATTATTATTACTATTATTATTATTAGTAGTAGTATTATTGTTATTATTATTAGTTGTTTCTGATGTGAATCATTTATTTTCTAGCATTGAATGTGAAGTCATTCTGTTTCCTTTGTTGTTGTTAATCATTGAAGCTAATACCAGTAGAGGGGAGGGAGGACAGTGTTCATGTGTTGGGGAGGGAAAGGTGTGGTACCATGGGATCCCATGGAGCTGTGTTGGGGAGGGAAAGGTGGTACCATGGGATCCCATGGAGCTGTGTTGGGGAGGGAAAGGTGTGGGACCATGGGATCCCATGGAGCTGTGTTGGGGAGGGAAAGGTGTGGGACCATGGGATCCCATGGAGCTGTGTTGGGGAGGGAAAGGTGTTGTACCATGGGATCCCATGGAGCTGTGTTGGGGAGGGAAAGGTGTGGGACCATGGGATCCCATGGAGCTGTGTTGGGGAGGGAAAGGTGTGGTACCATGGGATCCCATGGAGCTGTTTTGGGGAGGGAAAGGTGTGGGACCATGGGATCCCATGGAGCTGTGTTGGGGAGGGAAAGGTGTGGTACCATGGGATCCCAGTGGAGCTGTGTTGGGGAGGGAAAGGTGTGGGACCATGGGATCCCATGGAGCTGGTTTGTGTAGGTGGAAGGAACAACGGGGCTGTTATCTCTGGCATATTTTGATGATTGTTCAATTGTAAAAATGCCAATAAATAGAATGTAAAATATATATATATATATATATATTATGTTTTACTTTGTAAAAAATAAGCTCTTATGGGACTGTTTTATTTACTATAATTCTGTTACTAATTAAATGTATTGTGGGAAACGAAAACATGCTACATGTTGCAGTAGGCCTTTAGAATAATATCCTTGAATCCAAGTTGATGAGTGGGAAACAAACTGATGCCAGTCAGCCTCACAGCCGGCCCATCAAAACTACACCTGAACTATACCTCAACTCATTTCACACATGATAAGAGTTAGCCTATAGACCAGATTACATTGACAATAACCTGATGAGTGACAATATTATCAGTTGTCAAATTGTACATGAAGAGATGGGCGCATCTTGTAATTGACAGATGCAGGGAAAGGAGCATCTCTTTATCAAATCCTCCTTCAGAGTCACATGCAGGTAAAACATTGTGATTTCTATATAGTGCTGTATCTGAAAGAGCATATTCTGCAGTTTCTATGACACTTACCTTTATCAAATAACTCTCAACATTCAAGAGGTGAAGCTCTATTTCCAAATATCACTATTTTCAACAATATCTGTGCTGTCAATGTATTTATCACATGACCACTCCAGCAGCAGCATTGCTCTGGCAACTAAGCAAAAACTAGTAACATCATCATATTAAAATATGCTATTCTGTTGTTAATGGATGAATGGCGAAAAATGTCCTTTAAGTATCTCCACAATATCCCCATACGTCTTATTACCTGTTCTGTCTGGCTGTAGCAGGCTGCCTAGTAAATTAAATGTCTTTGGCCCCATTACACTAAAACATGTAGGCACAATGTTGTCCTCATCCATGTCATTTACAATAACTAAATATTCAAACCGTTCTGTATATGAGCTCCACTGCTCAATACTTTTATCAAACTGTCCAATGTTTCCAACAATTCCAATAATTTTTCGTTTCTCAATAAGCTCCTGATTGT
>NW_025533652.1:382500-400000 GCF_020615455.1 Coregonus clupeaformis
TATAAGTGTATCCTAAGACATTACAATAAGGTATCGCTGTTTTAACCATAATATCTATTTACGACAGTTATCTCGCAATTGTACAAGCAATACCCTTCATGTTGAAAATACTTTCAACATCTTTAGTTACTAATATGTACTAATGATTTACTTAAATCACTCAGTCATTGTCAAGGGGTGCTGAAGGTGGGTGTGGTGCATGAATCAAGCGCAGGACGCAGAAGCTCAGTCCAAAAGACTTTAGTGCAATAATCACTTAGAAAATATGCACAATAAGCCCGAAGGCGAAATCACGGCGCACACAGGCGTCAAACAAACGGGCGCACTAACATGTGCGAAAACCCTCTCCAAAACACTGGAAGGAAGTACGTAGCTCCAACACGAAAACAGATGAGCAATCACACACAAAGACAAAAACAACCAACGAGAACTAAATAGGACACTAACGAGGACTAACAAGACACAGGTGTACAACATAAAGACAAAACCAAACGAACATGAAACATCGATCGGTGGCAGCTAGTACTCCGGGGGACGACGACCGCCGAAGCCTGCCGAACCAGGAGGAGGAGCAGCCTCGGCCGAAACTCGTGACAGTACCCCCCTTGGACGCGCGGCCCCAGCCGTGCGCCGACCCCGGCCTTGGGGACGACCAGGAGGACGCGGAGCAGGGCGCGCGGGATGGTCCCGGTGGAACTCCGACAGGAGAGATGGGTCTAGGATGTCCCTCCGCGGCACCCAGCACCGCTCCTCCGGGCCGTACCACTCCCACTCCACGAGATACTGGAGACCCCCATCCGGCGTCTGGAGTCCAAGATGGACCGAACGGTGTACGCCGGAGCCCCTCGATGTCCAGTGGGGGCGGAGGAGTCTCTCCTATCTCATTGTCCTGGAGTGGACCAGCTACCACCGGCCTGAGAAGAGACACATGGAACGAGGGGTTAATATTCTTATACTCAACAGGTAGATGTAACCTATAACACACCTCGTTCAATCTTCTCAGGACTTTAAAGGGCCCCCACAAACCGCCGACCCAGCTTCCGGCAGGGCAGGCGGAGGGGTAGGTTTCTGGTAGAGAGCCAGACTCGATCTCCAGGTGCGTACATCGGCCCCTCACTGCGGTGGAGATCGGCGCTCGCCTTGTGACGAAGGACGGCCCGCTGCAGGTGGACGGGGAAGCGTTCCACGTCTCTTCCGAGCGCCTCATCCAATCATCCACCGCAGGGGCCTCGATCTGGCTCTGCTGCCACGGTGCCAGAACCGGCTGGTAACCTAACACACATTGGAAGGGGGTTAGGTTGGTAGAGGAGTGGCGGAGAGAGTTCTGGGCCATCTCGGCCCAGGGAATGTACCGTGCCCACTCCTCAGGCCGGTCCTGGCATACGACCTCAGAAACCTACCC
Source organism: Coregonus clupeaformis (assembly GCF_020615455.1). Taxonomy (NCBI): domain Eukaryota; kingdom Metazoa; phylum Chordata; class Actinopteri; order Salmoniformes; family Salmonidae; genus Coregonus; species Coregonus clupeaformis. The sequence continues at coordinate 383,903 of NW_025533652.1, forward strand.
ACATCCTGGTTGACACGTTCTACCTGCCCGTTACTCTCCGGGTGGTACCCTGAGGTAAGGCTAACCGAGACCCCCAAACGCTCCATGAACGCTCTCCAAACACGGGAGGTAAACTGGGGGCCTCGATCAGACACTATATCCTCGGGTACCCCGTAATGCCGGAAGACGTGGGTAAATAGGGCCTCAGCGGTCTGTAGGGCAGTAGGATGACCCGACATAGGGAGAAGACGACAGGCCTTTGAGAACCGATCCACAACGACCAGGATGGTGGTATTCCCCTGAGAGAGGGGAAGGTCTGTCACAAAATCCACCGAGAGGTGGGACCATGGTCGTTGTCGAACGGGCAGGGGTTGTAACTTACCCTGGGCAGATGTCGGGGCGCCTTACACTGGGCGCACACAGAGCAGGAGGAGACATAAACCCTCACATCCCTAGCCAAAGTAGGCCACCAGTATTTAGTGCTAAGGCAATGCACTGTCCGGCCAATACCCGGATGTCCAGAGGAGGGTGACGTGTGAGCCCAGTAAATGAGTCGATCCCGAATCTCGAGCGGAACGCACTTTCCGACCCTCAGGACCCTGTGGAGGGCTGGGGTGGTACACAACGCCGCTCGATTTCGGCATCGACCTCCCACACCACCGGTGCCACAAGGCAAGACTCCGGTAGTATGGGAGTAGGCTCAACGGACCTCTCCTCCGTGTCATACCGCCCGGGACAGTGCATCTGCCTTACCATTCTGGGACCCAGGGATGTATGTGATTTTAAATACGAACCTGGTGAGAAACATACTCCATCGAGCCTGGCGAGGGTTCAGTCTCCTCGCTGCCCGGATGTACTCCAGGTTCCGATGGTCAGTCAAAATGAGGAAAGGGTGTTGAGTCCCCTCAAGCCAATGCCTCCACACCTTAAGGGCCTGAACTACAGCTAACAGCTCCCTGTCCCCAACGTCATAGTTACGCTCCGCCGGGCTGAGCTTTTTTGAGTAAAAAGCACAGGGGCGGAGTTTAGGTGGCGAGCCAGACCGTTGAGAGAGAACGGCCCCTATACCTGCCTCAGACGCGTCCACCTCAACCTGAAAGGGTAATGCGGGATCCGGATGCGCCAGCACCGGAGCCGACGTAAACAGGTCCTTCAGTCTCCCAAAGGCCCTGTCCGCATCAGCTGACCACTGCAGGCGCACCGACCCCCCTTTCAGAAGGGACGTGATGGGAGCTGCCACCTGTCCAAAACCCCGGATAAACCTCTGGTAGTAATTGCAAAGCCCATGAACTGCTGCACCTCTTTTACAGTGGTTGGGGTTTGCCAATCACGCACAGCGGACACACGATCCACCTCCATTCTCACCCCTGACGCGGACAACCGATAACCCAAAAAGGAGACCGACTCCTGGAAAAACAGACATTTCTCTGCCTTGACATATAGGTCGTGGCTCCAACAGCCTCCTCAATACACGATGCACCAGGGTTACATGCTCGGCGCGGATAGACGCAGTACACCAGAATATCATCAATGTACACCGACCACCCCTTGTCCCTGCATATCCCGGAAAATGTAATCTACGAAGGATTGGAAGACTGATGGAGCATTCATCAACCCATATGGCATGACAAGATACTCGAAATGACCTGACGTGGTACTAAACGCTGTCTTCCATTCAGTCGCCCTCCCTAATGCGCACCAAGTTATACGCGCTCCTGAGATCCAGTTTTGTGAAAAACCGCGCTCCATGCAATGACTCCGTCATGGTCGCAATCAGAGGGAGTGGATAACTGCATTTCACAGTAATCTGATTGAGACCACGGTAATCAATGCATCGGGCGCAACCCTCCATCTTTCTTTTTCACAAAAATAAGCTTTGAGGAGGCGGGAGAAGTGGAGGGGCCGAATGTATCCCTGTCTCAAAGATTCGGCTGTGTAAGTCTCCATAGCTTTTCTCTCCTCTTGAGACAAAGGATACACATGGCTCCGTGGGAGCGCTGCTCCTGCCTGGAGATCAATTGCACAATCCCCCTGTCTATGAGGAGGCAACTGCGTCGCCCTAGTCTTGCTAAACACGAGAGCTAAATCCCCATATTCAGGCGGAATGTGCAGTGCGGGCACTTGGTTTGGACTTTCCACCGAAGTCGCCCCCCACGGAAACACCCAGACATCACCCCTCGCACTGAGCAGACCACCCATCGAGAGCCCTCTGTTGCCACGAAATAGCAGGGTTATGGGTGCTTAACCATGGAATTCCCAGCACCACTGGGTACGCAGGAGAGTCGATCAGATACAGCTGTATAGTCTCTTCATGACCCCCCTGCGCACACATCCTAAGTGGCGCTGTGATCTCCTAATCAACCCCGACCCCAACGGGCGGCTATCTAAGGCATGAACGGGAAAAGGTTTGTCAACAGGTAGGAGAGGGATCCCTAAATCTACACAAAACTTCCGATCAACAAAATTCCCAGCTGCGCCTGAATCTACTAGCGCCTTATGCTGGAAATGAGGTGCAACCTGTGGAAAACAAACAGGTATACAAAAGTGCGCAACAGAAAGCTCTGGGTAAGTGGGACGTCTACTCACCTGGGAGGCCCCCCAGTGCGTGGCCTGTTGTCTTCTCCCCAGAGAACCCTCCCCAGCACCTGGCCGCAGTGTGCCCTCCACGACCGCACTTGGTGCAGGAGACAGGCCCCCCTCGGCCTCCTCCTCCTCCTTTCTCTAGCGCTGCACCCCCGAGCTCCATAGGGCTCGGCTCGGAGGTGCCGGAGGACAGAATGGACGGACCCCCTCGGGACGTCCACGGGTGGCCAGCAGGGTGTCCAGACGGATGGACATATCGACCAACTGGTCGAAGGTAAGATGGGTATCCCTGCAGGCCAACTCACGTTGAACGTCCTCCCGTAGGCTACATCGAAAATGGTCAATGAGGGCCCGTTCATTCCACCCTGCGTCCACCGCTAGAGTCCGAACTCTAGAGCAAACGCCTGTGCGCTCCTCCTCCCCTGTCTCAAGTGGACTAGGCGCTCCCCCGCCGCTTTGCCCTCAGGTGGATGGTCGAACACGGCCTTGAAGCGACGGGAGAACTCGGCGTAGGAGATGGTGTTGGCGTCCATCTTCCTCCACTCGGCGTTAGCCCACTCCAACGCCTTGCCCGTGAGACAGGAGATGAGGGCGGGAAACGCCTCGTGTCCCGAGGGCACCGGGTGTACAGTGGCCAGGTAGAGCTCCACCTGCAGGAGGAACCCCTGACACCCGGCAGCTGTTCCGTCATACGCCCTCGGGAGCGAGAGCCGAATCCCCTGGGTTCCGGACCTGGGACTGGTGGACCGGCCGATGGGGTTGGCAGAGTAGGTGGAGGCGTGGGTACCCGCTGGCCTCCCATCGGTTCAAGGTGTTGATGACGTCCTGTAGAGCGGTCCCCAGTTGTCGTATCTGGTCATCTTGGCCGCGGACATGCTCCTCGAGCGACTCAGGCGTAACTGCAGATCCTGCTGATTCCATTCTGGTGTGTGATTCTGTCAAGGGGTGCTGAAGGTGGGTGTGGTGCATGAATCAAGCGCAGGACGCAGAAGCTCAGTCCAAAAGACTTTAGTGCAATAATCACATAGAAAATATGCACAATAAGCCCGAAGGCGAAATCCCGGCGCACACAGGCGTCAAACAAACGGCACACTAACATGTGCAAAACCCTCTCCAAAACACTGGAGGGAAGTACGTAGCTCCAACACGAAAACAGATGAGCAATCACACACAAAGACAAACACAACCAACGAGAACTAAATAGGACACTAACGAGGACTAGTAAGACACAGGTGTACAACATAAAGACAAAACCAAACGAACATGAAACATCGATCGGTGGCAGCTAGTACTCCGGGGACGATGACCGCCGAAGCCTGCCCGAACCAGGAGGAGGGAGCAGCCTCGGCCGAAACCGTGACAGTCATCTTATAAATTATAATCAAAACCAAATGACTTATCTCAACCAAATTTAGAATGACAATTCTTATTGATTCACTTGGTCCTATCACTCAAAATTAAAACCCTCAACTTTAGCACCCATTACAACTGTCAGAATGTACACTTGTATTAACATACAGTATAAATATCCATAATTCTATTATGACCTTCCTCATCCTGAGAATAACTACAGATCATCATCTCAATGCATTGTTAGTACTATTAATTTAGCAGTGTATATACCTCCTACCCAAATTAGCACATTTAGATAAATCCAAATCTATTATGGACACAGCTAACCAACCTCTTCCCTTCCCCGGCACTTAAATCTTCTGGCGTGTTTTCATGTTGTTCTTCAGACAGCTTCATAGTTCTAAATGAATTGCCCATGACAATGTCCCAACTTCAATGTCTCATCCGAGTCACCACCATCTCTACAACCTCATTGTGTCTTGTCCATTTGCCAACCAGTATACCAACAACATGATAAATGTTGTATTTGAACAGATCTTTCTCCATTCTCACTCAATGGTGGACTCCTGTCCCACTCCCTCGAGATAAAACACATGAGAGAAGATCCGTTGCCAGCTTGGATTGTCTGTTGTAGACCGGTCGCAGGTAGAAGTGGAGGAACGTCTTCAACGCCTCTGATGTTCATCTTCAGCCGGTTCACAGGTTGTTTCTTCTTTAGGTTCACACCATTCTAGACCAAATGATCCCTGCTATGCATCAAGACACCATCTGTATTTACCTCAAGAGAAGACAGAACATAACAGTTTAATTGAGTTCATTTCTAATCCAAGAAATCCATATAAGCATCGACTATATGACAAATTATTATGTTTGACCAATTATTCTTAATACCAATTTCTAATATACTCCCCAATTTCTGTTAGGTAAACCCTCCACAGATATAGAAATTAATGGTGTGACAGTCAGGTGATTCTTTAAATTCTGGAAGATCTTGAAGTTCTTGGAGGTCTGTCCCTCCGCCGAGGGAATCAGCCAGAACACGTAGCACATCAGTAGCATTCCCCTTGCCATCGTCTCCCATCACCTGATCCTTGTCAGCTCCAGCATCCTCAGCTCCCTCATCTCTAGGTGGTCGGTTTCCTCCTAGTACTCTGTTGCAGTGGTTTAGATGATACCAGGTCCATCTCCCCTCTATCCGTACATCCGTTGGTGTAGACTGGGTGACGATGTATGGTCCTTTTAGCTCTGACCCTTCTTCCGTCACTAGGGTCTAGGATCACGCAGAGTCCTTCTCCATTTCTCAACATCGCTCTGTGGAGTGTGTCCTCCTGGCAGCGTACCAATAGGGAAGTTGAGAATCCCTGCTGCAAAGACACACAGATACAGACAGACACAAAATAAAACAATGCTCCGTAGTGGCGATGTCATCTTCCTCCTCTGGGTTGGAACACTCCTACAGTGGGATAGATGCAGGTATCTCTCTCTGGTACTTTCCCCTCCATAGAGGTAACCAGCAACACCTAGTACTGACCTCCCCACCTGGGTTTTGTCCATCTCTGACTTCTTTAATCCTTTACCGCCAGTCTCCAGGGTGCATACAATGTCCAGATTCTCCTGTTAGGTTTGGCAGAGAAGCCTTCACCCGTGGGAAGTCTTAGGCACATTGTTAGGTGAGACACCATATGCTACCATACCCTGTCTTCTTATCAGTCAGGAGAAGCCTTGATATTAGGAAGTGCACATTTTTTGCATCTTGTTATAGGTCACTAGTTTCATAAACAGACCTCCCTACATCCTGCCTTATACCACAAATACACTTTCACCTAAGAAATGTAATCTAACCCATAACACATTAATTACTACTGCTCATATTCTTAATACAATTTGCATATTTACCACAAAGCCTCATGCGAGCAGTACTTCCCCCTTTGGACACATGACTCACATCGTGATTAATGCGTTCAACAAACCAAAACAACAACATTGCCTGTTAAACCAAAATAATAAATGAAATTAAAATGACAACATTTGATAATACCTTAACTTAATTGTATCCCATTAAGTAATTGAAGTAATATCAACATTGGCTAGCGCCATGTGTTCCTCATTCAGGACTAGCTCTCTCACTCTGACCTTATTAAGGTCTGAATCATAGATATGACTATTGCCAAATTATACAATTCTTCATAATTATCAGTATTATATATTACCCTCAACTCTGTATAATAAATTACCTCCTTCCTCATCTTATGCCTCTTGGCTTTCCAGTGTGGGTGATCAATTCACACTAGAAAGTCAAGACAGATTTCAGAGGTCATTCAAACCCTTCAAATAAGTGTTCCATTCTATAGTATAAACTAATCATTAACCACAGTCAAAACATTTCATAAATGTTTTGCATCCCCAATGTACAGTAAGTCCTCATTACATTTCTTCTCAAAAGATATCACGTGTTTACCCAAAACTCACATATAAAACAAAAAACTTCAGAAAGTTCCATGTGTGTGTTCCTTTAAGACTTATCATCTTTGACCCGTTAAAACCCCCTGAAATCAAAATAACAACCCTATATAACCATTATAATAGGTGGGTTGTGTGTGGTTATTTGAAAAACCCTATTGGAAAACAACAAACAAAACTAGCCAGGCCTTATTTAATTTGGTAGCTCCCTCTTATGACCTAATTATAAGACTGCCAAATTTTACTAACTGCTCCCCCTAGCCCAGAGACTTAAGAAACATCCCAACTACTCCAGAAGAAGATGACATGACATCTCTCAAAAGATGAACATCTATAACCCCTTTTCGGTAATGTAATCTGCTCAACTTGTTGCGTTGATGTATTGAAATACAAACCTATTGTTTACAGTTTTTTCCAACTGCTTACACACGTTTTCAAAACTATGTCTCCTTTTTTTCAAAACTCTACACACAATTCCCAAAACTGCACACACAAAATGCAAAATGCCTCATATCTCCTTCAAAATGTAACACTGCATTCAAGATGCCATAAACACATGTCAGAATGAAGCATTTGCATCAAATGGCAAACACTTCTTTCATAATAGTACATGTTTGGATATACCATGTAAACACTGTTGTTCTAAATCTAAAGCCCTTTGGTCTTTCATAGGCTTAAATCTACATTTCAATACAATGTTCTACAGTGAAAGTAATCTGCTGAGAGGGGTAACAAGTACACTGTAAACACCAATGCAATGTAGAAACAGAAAATATTTATTAGGCCAAACATTACTGTTGTATACAGCAGCATACAACAAAACCATAAACATATGTAAACCAAAAGTATATTCTTTAGAATACGGTAAAGAACACAATTGTGTGTGTGGGGTCCCGGGGGCAGTCCAGGAATTGGTGGGGGGGCAGTCACCAGTGCTAAGCTACGCTTCATCTCTTCTCTGGGCTGGGTCTGGCCACATCACAAGATAAGTTTTCTCTTGCCAAACATCGAGGGAAGTATCTCCTAGTATGGCGTATCCAACCTTGGACAGAGGCAACCTCTATGTCCCCACATGCGTCCTCCATTGCCTGGAGATGCGGCATGCGGGCATAGGGTTGGCAATCATACACTTTCCAGTGTCAGGCTGAGAAGAATTCCTCTATGGGATTTAGAAAATGTGAATATGGGGGTAGGTACAAAACTACAAATTGTGGATGGGTGGCAAACCAGTTTTGGACCAGAACAGCCCGGTGAAAACTAACATTGTCCCATATAACCACAAATCTAGCAGGCTCCTGATCTGGATCAGGGACAAGCATTGTGTAAATTGCATCCAGAAAAGTGTTGTACTCCAGTGTGGCATTGTGATGGGACTGACCCGTTTTGAGTGATGGCAGCACACATAGTTATATTACCCCCACGCTGTCCAGGGACATTGGTAATTGTCCTCTGTCCTATTACATTTCTTCCGCGGCGCCTGGTTTTGGTGAGGTTGAAGCCAACCTCATCCACATAAATAAATTAATGGAGAATTTCATGGGCATCCATCTCCAATACTCTCTGTAACAGACAAAAGGATATACAGATGAGTAAATATGGTATGTCTGAAGTACTGGAAGTAGTGTTGCATACATACCTCTACAAAGTCATGTCGCAGATTCTTGACTCTGTCAGAGTTTCTCTCAAATGGCACCTTGTAAAGTTGTTTCATCATCACTTGGTGCCGTTGGAGGATGAGTTGTATGGTCGACAGGCTTACAGCATTGATGTTGTTAAATATGGTGTCATTATTCAAGATATGCTCTCTTATCTCTCGAATCCTAACTGCATTGTTGGCCAAAACCATATTTATAATTGCAGTCTCTTGTACATCTGTAAACAAGCCGTCCTCGTCCTCCATGATGTCTTTGCCTTTCCACTCTGTACAGAATCCAAACACAGTATGTGTTCAGCATAGGAACTGTAAACAATGTACACAAAAATGTAGTACAGCATGATAACCAACCTCATTCATTCAATGCAGTGCAGTAAATGGATGGCTTAGAGTTACAAATGTTTATGCAATACTATGCAGTCATACGTATTTTACAGTACATTACTGTAATGCTAAAATAGTCATTAGATAGTTGCATACCTGTTCTCATTTTTGAAGGTTCGAATTATGGACGCCACTGTAAACCGACTCAAGTTGGGCTGGACTCTCAATCCAGCTTCTCTCATGGTCAAACCGTGGTTGATCACATGATCAACAAGTGTTGCCCTAATCTCATCAGAGATGGCTCTCCTTCCTTCTCTTCTTTGCCCTCGTCTTCTTCCTCTTCCTCTTCCTCCTACTCCTCCTCCAACTCTTCGTCTTTGAATTTGTCCTCGTTGTTGTCCCCTGCCTCTCCCTCCTACTCCTCTTGCTCTCTGTCCATTGTTGGCATCCATTGTTCAAAACAGGTCATCTGACCTTTGACCTATTTATAGGCCTATACTACAGTAAAGCAGTGATTGGTTAGTGATCAGTTAAGCAATTAGTGTTTGCACATGTGAGGAGTGTGTGTGTGACCTGGTGAATAAGTGTTGCATTTTTGATTGGTTGTGTTTGGAAAAGGAAAGCAAGTCACTTCCTGTTAGATTTTTGTGTTTTAGGTAGAGAATTGTGTGTAGGGTTTTGAAAAAAGTGTTTTATGCAATTGACAACTGAGTCAAAGCCTGAGAAATAGCTTATGGTTTTGGAGATTTTGTGTGTAGTTTTGCACTTTGAGTGAGAGGTTTCAAAATCGTGTGACATGAAAAGATTTTGTGTGTAAGCAGTTGGAAAAAACTGTAATTCAATGCAGTGCAGTAAATGGATGGCTTAGAGTTACAAATGTTTATGCAATACTATGCAGTCATACGTATTTTACAGTACATTACTGTAATGCTAAAATAGTCATTAGATTGTTGCATACCTGTTCTCATTTCTGAAGGTTCGAATTATGGACGCCACTGTAAATCGACTCAAGTTGGGCTGGACTCACAGTCCAGCCTCTCTCATGGTCAAACCGTGGTTGATCCATATGATCAACAAGTGTTGCCCTAATCTCATCAGAGATGGCTCTCTTCCTTCTCTTCTTTGCCCTCGTCCTCGTCTTCCTCTTCCTCTTCCTCTTCCTCTTCCTCTTCCTCTTCCTCTACCTCCTACTCCTCCTCTTCCAACTCTTCGTCTTTGAATTTGTCCTTGTTGTTGTCCCCTGCCTCTCCCTCCTACTCCTCTTGCTCTCTGTCCATTGTTGGCATCCATTGTTCAAAACAGTCCTATACTACAGTAAAGCAGTGATTGGTTAGTGATCAGTTAAGCAATTAGTATTTGCACATGTGAGGAGTGTGTGTGTGACCTGGTGAATAAGTGTAGCATTTTGATTGGTTGTGTTTGGAAAAGGAAAGCAAGTCACTTCCTGTTAGATATTTGTGTTTTAGTTAGAGAATTGTGTGTAGTGTTTTGAAAAAAGTGTTTTATGCAATTGACAACTGAGTCAAAGGCTGAGAAATAGCTTATGGTTTTGGAGATTTGGTGTGTAGTTTTGCACTTTGAGTGAGAGGTTTCAAAAATTGTGTGACATGAAAAGATTTTGTGTGTAAGCAGTTGGAAAAAACTGTAATCTCACCAAAAGGAGAAGGAGAGGCCGTAATGTGATTGGCCATCGGGCCATTGTTGGTGTTCCTGGGCAGCGTGGTGGCAATGTCACATTATGTGCTGCCATCAGCAATCATGGGGTTGTCCACCATCATGCCAACCTGGGGCCCTACAACACTCACCAGCTCCTCATTTTCCTCAATCACATGCGAGATGCTTTGTTAGGGCAGCAGGATGAGCATCCCATCTATGTTGTTGTTTGGGACAATGTGAGTTTTCACAGAGCCCTCCAGGTTAGAGAGTGGTACAATATGAACCAAGGTTTTATCAATCTTTGCCTTCCACCGTACTCCCCTTTCCTAAACCCCATTGAGGAATTCTTCTCCTCATGGCGGTGGAAGGTATATGAACGCCAACCTTACACCAGGGTAAATCTCCTGCAAGCCATGGGACTTGCCTGTGGTGACATAGGTGTGGAGGCATGCCAAGCCTGGATACGGCATGCCAGGGTTTTTTCCCCGTTGCCTGGCCAGACAAAATGTGGCCTGTGATGTGGATGAAGTCCTGTGGCCTGACCCAGTACGGAGAGATGATGCTGTGGCTGAGTAATGCACTTATTTGTATATTTTTGTACTTTATTTTTACATGGGCTTACTGTACACAAGTGGCAAATGCATACGATTTTGGTTTGTTTTTACAAGTGCTACATGTAAATGCACAAGATTTCTGTTTTGTCTTTTTGTACAAGTGCTAAATGCACAGGTTTTTTTTTGTTTTGCAACATGCATTTAGCCTACAGTGAACAATAAACATTTATTTCTCCAGCTTCATGTCCTGAGCATTGTGTTTTCTATTTTTCTACGTAGTGTTTAGTGACTGTTCAGTAGTGTTTTTTATTTTGATTGACTCGGGGCACGATTTGACAACATAGTTCAGTTTTGAGCACAGATTGAACTGTTTGAGGTGAAAGTTTGGTTTTGCAAGAAGAGTCTGAGGTTTTGTGAATGTAGCTTGAAAATTGGGTTTGTGTTCACAGTTAAGAGAAAAGGAGAGCAGCTTTCAAGAAATGTGTCTTAGCAATCGAGAAAAACTGTAAAGAGACTCCTTGAATCATTTATTCCTCATGGAGCATTTTGAAGGTGAGTTGAATTTTCAAAATGATGAAGGCTTCTATATCTAACTATATATATATATATATATATATATATATATATATATATATATATATATATATATATATATATATATATATTATTTATGTTGTATATTATAAATGAATGTTTTTAATAATGTATTGTATAAAATGATATAGTATATAATGAATGAGATGTTGTGTTATTGATTTTTTTAAACGAGAATGGACTCTACCTACATATGTATATATCCTACTGTTTATACCAAACAAATGTCAATTTTATGTGACATGTCTCAAGGTGTCTCAGAACCCATGAAAATGCATGCCAAACCAAGTCTCTACTCAAGAGTGGACCACTGGCTCCACCTAGTGGATGTTCAGTTACATCACAGTTATAGAAAAATTACTAGTCAATTGATTATGTGTGTGTGTGTGTGTGTGTGTGTGTGTGTGTGTGTGTGTGTGTGTGTGTGTGTGTGTGTGTGTGTGTGTGTGTGTGTGTGTATCTAGAATGTTAGTATAATATTATAAATATATATATATATACCTACATATGTATTTATCCTACTGTTTTTACCAAACAAATTTCTATTTTATGTGAAGTGTCTAATCAAGAGTGGACCACTGGCTCCACTTAGTGGATGTTCAGTTACATCACAGTTGTAGAAATTCTATATCTATATCTCTCAATGTATAACAATTCACTTAATGTATAACAATGGTTTTACTAAATATTATTATTTTATTTATTTGTTTTTTTTAAGGGGGGTAGATCAGCTTAATATTGCAGATAGATTGTAACTTCCATCAATGTAATTGTCTGCATCACTTCCAGTCCCCCATGTTTTTTATATATATACACACACATATTTACGTAATTTAGCAGACGCTCTTATCCAGAGTTAGTGAGTGCATACATTATTTTATTTTTTTCTCCATACTGGCCCCCGTGGGAATCGTACCCACAACCCTGGCGTTTCAAACGCCATGCTCTACCAACTGAGCTACATCCCTGCCGGCCATTCCCTCCCTACCCTGCACGACGCTACGCCAATTGTGCGCGCCCCATGGGTCTCCCGGTCGCGGCCGGCTACGACAGAGCCTGGATTTGAACCAGGATCTCTAGTAGACCACTGCGCCACTCGGGAGATAATACACATACACATACATATACATATATATATATATATATATATATATATATATATATATATATATATATATATATACATATATACATATATACACACATACATACACACATACATACACACATACAGTGAGGGAAAAAAGTATTTGATCCCCTGCTGATTTTGTGATTGACAGTTATTTTGTGTTTCTTCCATTGGCGGATAATCACACCAACTGTTGTCACCTTCTCACCAAGCTGCTTGGCGATAGTTTGTAGCCCATTCCAGCCTTGTGTAGGTCTACAATCTTGTCCCTGACATCCTTGGAGAGCTCTTTGGTCTTGGCCATGGTGGAGAGTTTGGAATCTGATTGATTGATTGCTTTTGTGGACAGGTGTCTTTTATACAGGTAACAAACTGAGAATGTGTACTTCCTAATATAAAAGGCTTATCAGGACTGATAAGAAGACAGGATGAAGTAGCATGCTGTGTCTCAACTAACAATGTTATGCAGACTTTCTTTAGAAAAGGTGAAGGCTTCTCTGCCAGACCTACCAGGAGAATCTGTACATTTTCTGCGACTTGGAGACTATGTGGTGGTAAAGGATTAATGAAGTCATTGATGGACAACACCCAAGGGGGAAGGTTAGTAATAGGTGTTGATGGCTACCCTGATGGAGGGCCAAGTAAGAGAGAGAGATTCCTAGATCTATATGGACCATTGGAGGACTTTTCTAACGCAAAGGAGGAAGGTGGCACTGCTTCGGCGGAGCATTGTTTTGTTTTTTTCTGTGTGTTTTTGCAGCAGAGACTATTGGTACGCTGATAGAAGGATACACTCCACAGAGAGATGGTGATAAATGAAGAAGGACTCTGCATGATCATAGAACTAGTGAAGGAAGAAGGTTCATGCATCATCACACAGTCTACACCAACGGAGGTATGGATAGAGGGGAGATTGAACAGGTATCATGTCAACCGATGCTACAGATGGCTACGAGGAAACTGACGATCTGGAGATGATAGTAGGTATATACACTGCTAAAGTGATAGTATTGAGAATGCATTGAGATAATGATCTGTATTTATTTTCAGGATGAGGAAAGTCATAATTGAATTATGAATGTTAATATAAGTATAACTTTCAGTCAACAGTCTCTTTTGTGTAGCTTCACTCCGTAGCCCACATACTAGTCTGTCTCTAATGATGTCATTTAGAACAGCATTAAACTCAGTGTTCTGGTAGTTTCTTTAATGCAGCAGCAAACATTGTTACTGATTCTCCCTCTTCCTGATGTCTCCTGTGGAACCTGAACCTTTCAGCATTAACTAGTGGTTCTGGTGAAAAATGTCCTTTAAGTATCTCCACAATATCCCCATACGTCTTATTACCTGTTCTGTCTGGCTGTAGCAGGCTGCCTAGTAAATTAAATGTCTTTGGCCCTATTACACTAAAACATGTCGGCACAATGTTGTCCTCATCCATGTCATTTACAAGAACAAAATATTCAAACCGTTCTGTATATGAGCTCCACTGCTCAATACTTTTATCAAACTGACCAATGTTTCCAACAATTCCAGCCATTTTTCGTTTCTCAATAAGCTCCTGATTGTCACTCACTTCAATATTGTCCTCAACCAAAGCAATATTTTCCTCAGTCACGTGATCTTCATTCACTTCACTCACTCACGTTTCCTCCTAAGTTCGCTCATTTAGCAGATTTAATTAAAAGGTTTGTCTTCACAGTTGAATAAATGTCCTTTCCTTTAATCACTGTATATTCCTCCCTTTTAATCATTTTGTTTTCCCACTCCGACATCCATCTCCAGTCCTTTTCTGCCGTCCATGATGATGTTAACTCTCTCTCTTAGCTATCTGGACTATGCACTTGCCTCTGCTAGCAATACACTGTGCTAACATTAGCCTAGACTGGACCACAGAAAATAACAGTTTTAAACAGTTGTAAAAACCCACTTCTTCCAGACAGAATAGTTCCTGTAGATTCAGACTTACTCATCGCCAATCTGTTGTTATGTCTCGTGGGTTTCATAACCACGTCTGTATAACAATTCAATAATGATGAGACAGGAGACAGGAATCAATTCAACCATTTATCTGGAACGTGATCATCTCAACACATACAAACCCCCATGATGCTCTGCAGCACAACCCCAATATACAACAAATACATAGAAAAGTAAATGGACACGAAACAAAACTCATAGAGGAATTTAAATGTTCAGTTGTAGAAAGTAAGGCCATGGGATAGGGTCAGAAAGGTCAGTATGTTTGATAACTGGTTACAGAGGTGACATAACAAGCATAAGGTCCATTATAACACAGTGAAGTAGAGGTGGGAGCTAAAAGCAGACATGAACAGTGAGATGGTGTGAGGAGGTCAGGGTGAAACACTAGATCAGGACAGGTAGAAATGGCAGGGCTGGAAATAGACACAGAGACACATTCTGATCATGGCTCAGACCTGACCTGAGACACCCAAACAGAAGATGCCATAGCAAAGTCCTGTCCAGTAGGCTATATGGGATTTCCTTTCATCAAAATACAACACATGTAAACGTGTCCAGTGTGTGTGTGTGTCCAGTGTGTGTGTGTGTGTCCAGTGTGTGTGAGTGTGTGTGTGTGTCCAGTGTGAGTGTCCTTTGTGTGTGTGTGTGTATTTCAGGTGTGTGTGTCCAGTGTGTATGTGTGTGTGTGTCCAGTGTGTATGTGTGTGGGTCCAGTGTGTGTGTGTGTGTGTCAGGTGTGTGTGTCCAGTGTGTATGTGTGTGTGTGTCCAGTGTGTACGTGTGTGGGTCCAGTGTGAGTGTGTCCAGTGTGTGTGTGTGTCCAGTGTTTGTGTTTGTGTGTGTGTGTGTGTATGTGTTTGTGTGTATCCAGTGTGTGTGTTCAGTGTGTGTGTGTGTGTGTGTGTGTACAGTGTGTGTGTGTCCAGTATGTGTGTGTATGTCCAGTGTGAGTGTGTCCAGTGTCAAATCAAATCAGATTTTATTGGTCACATGCGCCGAATACAACAGGTGCAGACATTACAGTGAAATGCTTACTTACAGCCCTTAACCAACAGTGCATTTATTTTAAACAAAAAAGTAAGAATAAAACAACAACAAAAAAAGTGTTGAGAAAAAAGAGCAGAAGTAAAATAAAGTGACAGTAGGGGAGGCTATATATAAACAGGGGGTACCGTTGGCAGAGTCAATGTGCGGGGGCACCGGCTAGTTGAGGTAGTTGAGGTAATATGTACATGTGGGTAGAGTTAAAGTGACTATGCATAAATACTTAACAGAGTAGCAGCAGCGTAAAAGGATGGGGTAGGGGGCAGTGCAAATAGTCCGGGTAGCCATGATTAGCTGTTCAGGAGTCTTATGGCTTGGGGGTAGAAGCTGTTGAGAAGTCTTTTGGACCTAGACTTGGCACTCCGGTACCGCTTGCCGTAGCGGTAGCAGAGAGAACAGTCTATGACTAGAGTGGCTGGAGTCTTTGACAATTTTGAGGGCCTTCTCTGACACTGCCTGGTATAGAGGTCCTGGATGGCAGGAAGCTTGGCCCCAGTGATGTACTGGGCCGTACGCACTACCCTCTGTAGTGCCTTGAGGTCAGAGGCCAGTGTGTGTGTTAGTGTGTGTGTGTGTGTGTGTGTATCCAGTGTGTGTGTGTGTGTGTGTGTTTGTGTGTGTGTGTCCAGCGTATGTGTGTGTGTCCAGTGTGTGCGTCCAGTGTGTGTGTGTGTTTGTGTGTGTCCAGTGTGTGTGAGTGTGTGTGTCCAGTGTGTGTGTGTCCAGTGTGTGTGTCCAGTGTGTGTGTCCAGTGTGTGTGTGTGTGTGTGTGAGTGTGTGTGTAA